>NW_027118784.1:1800000-2070000 GCF_036417845.1 Apteryx mantelli | reverse complement strand
ACCCTAACCCTAACCCTAACCCTAACCCTAACCCTAACCCTAACCCTAACCCTAACCCTAACCCTAACCCTAACCCTAACCTAACCCTAACCCTAACCCTAACCCTAACCCTAACCCTAACCTAACCCCTAACCCTAACCCTAACCCTAACCCTAACCCTAACCTAACCCTAACCCTAACCCTAACCCTAACCCTAACCCTAACCCTAACCAACCCTAACCCTAACCCTAACCCTAACCCTAACCCTAACCCTAACCCTAACCCTAACCCTAACCCTAACCCTAACCCTAACCCTAACCCTAACCCTAACCCTAACCCTAACCCTAACCCTAACCCTAACCCTAACCCTAACCCTAACCCTAACCCTAACCTAACCCTAACCCTAACCCTAACCCTAACCCTAACCCTAACCCTAACCCTAACCCTAACCCTAACCCTAACCCTAAACCCTAACCCTAACCCTAACCCTAACCTAACCCTAACCCTAACCCTAACCCTAACCCTAACCCTAACCCTAACCCTAACCCTAACCCTAACCCTAACCCTAACCCTAACCCTAACCCTAACCTAACCCTAACCCTAACCCTAACCCTAACCCTAACCCTAACCCTAACCCTAACCCTAACCCTAACCCTAACCCTAACCCTAACCCTAACCCTAACCCTAACCCTAACCCTAACCCTAACCCTAACCCTAACCCTAACCCTAACCTAACCCTAACCTAACCCTAACCCTAACCCTAACCCTAACCCTAACCCTAACCCTAACCCTACCCTAACCCTAACCCTAACCCTAACCCTAACCTAACCCTAACCCTAACCCTAACCCTAACCCTAACCCTAACCCTAACCCTAACCCTAACCCTAACCCTAACCCTAACCCTAACCCTAACCCTAACCCTAACCCTAACCCTAACCCTAACCCTAACCCTAACCCTAACCCTAACCCTAACCCTAACCCTAACCCTAACCCTAACCCTAACCCTAACCCTAACCCTAAACCCTAACCCTAACCCTAACCCTAACCTAACCCTAACCCTAACCCTAACCCTAACCCTAACCCTAACCCTAACCTAACCCTAACCCTAACCCTAACCCTAACCCTAACCCTAACCCTAACCCTAACCCTAACCCTAACCCTAACCCTAACCCTAACCTAACCCTAACCCTAACCCTAACCCTAACCCTAACCCTAACCCTAACCCTAACCCTAACCTAACCCTAACCCTAACCCTAACCCTAACCCTAACCCTAACCCTAACCCTAACCCTAACCCTAACCCTAACCCTAACCCTAACCCTAACCCTAACCCTAACCCTAACCCTAACCCTAACCCTAACCCTAACCCTAACCCTAACCCTAACCCTAACCCTAACCCTAACCCTAACCCTAACCCTAACCCTAACCCTAACCCTAACCCTAACCCTAACCCTAACCCTAACCCTAACCCTAACCCTAACCCTAACCCTAACCCTAACCCTAACCCTAACCCTAACCCTAACCCTAACCCTAACCCTAACCCTAACCCTAACCCTAACCCTAACCCTAACCCTAACCCTAACCCTAACCCTAACCCTAACCCTAACCCTAACCCTAACCCTAACCTAACCCTAACCCTAACCCTAACCCTAACCCTAACCCTAACCCTAACCCTAACCCTAACCCTAACCCTAACCCTAACCCTAACCCTAACCCTAACCCTAACCCTAACCCTAACCCTAACCCTAACCCTAACCCTAACCCTAACCCTAACCCTAACCCTAACCCTAACCCTAACCCTAACCCTAACCCTAACCCTAACCCTAACCCTAACCCTAACCCTAACCCTAACCCTAACCCTAACCCTAACCCTAACCCTAACCCTAACCCTAACCCTAACCCTAACCCTAACCCTAACCCTAACCCTAACCCTAACCCTAACCCTAACCCTAACCCTAACCCTAACCCTAACCCTAACCCTAACCCTAACCCTAACCCTAACCCTAACCCTAACCCTAACCCTAACCCTAACCCTAACCCTAACCCTAACCCTAACCCTAACCCTAACCCTAACCCTAACCCTAACCCTAACCCTAACCCTAACCCTAACCCTAACCCTAACCCTAACCCTAACCCTAACCCTAACCCTAACCCTAACCCTAACCCTAACCCTAACCCTAACCCTAACCCTAACCCTAACCCTAACCCTAACCCTAACCCTAACCCTAACCCTAACCCTAACCCTAACCCTAACCCTAACCCTAACCCTAACCCTAACCCTAACCCTAACCCTAACCCTAACCCTAACCCTAACCCTAACCCTAACCCTAACCCTAACCCTAACCCTAACCCTAACCCTAACCCTAACCCTAACCCTAACCCTAACCCTAACCCTAACCCTAACCCTAACCCTAACCCTAACCCTAACCCTAACCCTAACCCTAACCCTAACCCTAACCCTAACCCTAACCCTAACCCTAACCCTAACCCTAACCCTAACCCTAACCCTAACCCTAACCCTAACCCTAACCCTAACCCTAACCCTAACCCTAACCCTAACCCTAACCCTAACCCTAACCCTAACCCTAACCCTAACCCTAACCCTAACCCTAACCCTAACCCTAACCCTAACCCTAACCCTAACCCTAACCCTAACCCTAACCCTAACCCTAACCCTAACCCTAACCCTAACCCTAACCCTAACCCTAACCCTAACCCTAACCCTAACCCTAACCCTAACCCTAACCCTAACCCTAACCCTAACCCTAACCCTAACCCTAACCCTAACCCTAACCCTAACCCTAACCCTAACCCTAACCCTAACCCTAACCCTAACCCTAACCCTAACCCTAACCCTAACCCTAACCCTAACCCTAACCCTAACCCTAACCCTAACCCTAACCCTAACCCTAACCCTAACCCTAACCCTAACCCTAACCCTAACCCTAACCCTAACCCTAACCCTAACCCTAACCCTAACCCTAACCCTAACCCTAACCCTAACCCTAACCCTAACCCTAACCCTAACCCTAACCCTAACCCTAACCCTAACCCTAACCCTAACCCTAACCCTAACCCTAACCCTAACCCTAACCCTAACCCTAACCCTAACCCTAACCCTAACCCTAACCCTAACCCTAACCCTAACCCTAACCCTAACCCTAACCCTAACCCTAACCCTAACCCTAACCCTAACCCTAACCCTAACCCTAACCCTAACCCTAACCCTAACCCTAACCCTAACCCTAACCCTAACCCTAACCCTAACCCTAACCCTAACCCTAACCCTAACCCTAACCCTAACCCTAACCCTAACCCTAACCCTAACCCTAACCCTAACCCTAACCCTAACCCTAACCCTAACCCTAACCCTAACCCTAACCCTAACCCTAACCCTAACCCTAACCCTAACCCTAACCCTAACCCTAACCCTAACCCTAACCCTAACCCTAACCCTAACCCTAACCCTAACCCTAACCCTAACCCTAACCCTAACCCTAACCCTAACCCTAACCCTAACCCTAACCCTAACCCTAACCCTAACCCTAACCCTAACCCTAACCCTAACCCTAACCCTAACCCTAACCCTAACCCTAACCCTAACCCTAACCCTAACCCTAACCCTAACCCTAACCCTAACCCTAACCCTAACCCTAACCCTAACCCTAACCCTAACCCTAACCCTAACCCTAACCCTAACCCTAACCCTAACCCTAACCCTAACCCTAACCCTAACCCTAACCCTAACCCTAACCCTAACCCTAACCCTAACCCTAACCCTAACCCTAACCCTAACCCTAACCCTAACCCTAACCCTAACCCTAACCCTAACCCTAACCCTAACCCTAACCCTAACCCTAACCCTAACCCTAACCCTAACCCTAACCCTAACCCTAACCCTAACCCTAACCCTAACCCTAACCCTAACCCTAACCCTAACCCTAACCCTAACCCTAACCCTAACCCTAACCCTAACCCTAACCCTAACCCTAACCCTAACCCTAACCCTAACCCTAACCCTAACCCTAACCCTAACCCTAACCCTAACCCTAACCCTAACCCTAACCCTAACCCTAACCCTAACCCTAACCCTAACCCTAACCCTAACCCTAACCCTAACCCTAACCCTAACCCTAACCCTAACCCTAACCCTAACCCTAACCCTAACCCTAACCCTAACCCTAACCCTAACCCTAACCCTAACCCTAACCCTAACCCTAACCCTAACCCTAACCCTAACCCTAACCCTAACCCTAACCCTAACCCTAACCCTAACCCTAACCCTAACCCTAACCCTAACCCTAACCCTAACCCTAACCCTAACCCTAACCCTAACCCTAACCCTAACCCTAACCCTAACCCTAACCCTAACCCTAACCCTAACCCTAACCCTAACCCTAACCCTAACCCTAACCCTAACCCTAACCCTAACCCTAACCCTAACCCTAACCCTAACCCTAACCCTAACCCTAACCCTAACCCTAACCCTAACCCTAACCCTAACCCTAACCCTAACCCTAACCCTAACCCTAACCCTAACCCTAACCCTAACCCTAACCCTAACCCTAACCCTAACCCTAACCCTAACCCTAACCCTAACCCTAACCCTAACCCTAACCCTAACCCTAACCCTAACCCTAACCCTAACCCTAACCCTAACCCTAACCCTAACCCTAACCCTAACCCTAACCCTAACCCTAACCCTAACCCTAACCCTAACCCTAACCCTAACCCTAACCCTAACCCTAACCCTAACCCTAACCCTAACCCTAACCCTAACCCTAACCCTAACCCTAACCCTAACCCTAACCCTAACCCTAACCCTAACCCTAACCCTAACCCTAACCCTAACCCTAACCCTAACCCTAACCCTAACCCTAACCCTAACCCTAACCCTAACCCTAACCCTAACCCTAACCCTAACCCTAACCCTAACCCTAACCCTAACCCTAACCCTAACCCTAACCCTAACCCTAACCCTAACCCTAACCCTAACCCTAACCCTAACCCTAACCCTAACCCTAACCCTAACCCTAACCCTAACCCTAACCCTAACCCTAACCCTAACCCTAACCCTAACCCTAACCCTAACCCTAACCCTAACCCTAACCCTAACCCTAACCCTAACCCTAACCCTAACCCTAACCCTAACCCTAACCCTAACCCTAACCCTAACCCTAACCCTAACCCTAACCCTAACCCTAACCCTAACCCTAACCCTAACCCTAACCCTAACCCTAACCCTAACCCTAACCCTAACCCTAACCCTAACCCTAACCCTAACCCTAACCCTAACCCTAACCCTAACCCTAACCCTAACCCTAACCCTAACCCTAACCCTAACCCTAACCCTAACCCTAACCCTAACCCTAACCCTAACCCTAACCCTAACCCTAACCCTAACCCTAACCCTAACCCTAACCCTAACCCTAACCCTAACCCTAACCCTAACCCTAACCCTAACCCTAACCCTAACCCTAACCCTAACCCTAACCCTAACCCTAACCCTAACCCTAACCCTAACCCTAACCCTAACCCTAACCCTAACCCTAACCCTAACCCTAACCCTAACCCTAACCCTAACCCTAACCCTAACCCTAACCCTAACCCTAACCCTAACCCTAACCCTAACCCTAACCCTAACCCTAACCCTAACCCTAACCCTAACCCTAACCCTAACCCTAACCCTAACCCTAACCCTAACCCTAACCCTAACCCTAACCCTAACCCTAACCCTAACCCTAACCCTAACCCTAACCCTAACCCTAACCCTAACCCTAACCCTAACCCTAACCCTAACCCTAACCCTAACCCTAACCCTAACCCTAACCCTAACCCTAACCCTAACCCTAACCCTAACCCTAACCCTAACCCTAACCCTAACCCTAACCCTAACCCTAACCCTAACCCTAACCCTAACCCTAACCCTAACCCTAACCCTAACCCTAACCCTAACCCTAACCCTAACCCTAACCCTAACCCTAACCCTAACCCTAACCCTAACCCTAACCCTAACCCTAACCCTAACCCTAACCCTAACCCTAACCCTAACCCTAACCCTAACCCTAACCCTAACCCTAACCCTAACCCTAACCCTAACCCTAACCCTAACCCTAACCCTAACCCTAACCCTAACCCTAACCCTAACCCTAACCCTAACCCTAACCCTAACCCTAACCCTAACCCTAACCCTAACCCTAACCCTAACCCTAACCCTAACCCTAACCCTAACCCTAACCCTAACCCTAACCCTAACCCTAACCCTAACCCTAACCCTAACCCTAACCCTAACCCTAACCCTAACCCTAACCCTAACCCTAACCCTAACCCTAACCCTAACCCTAACCCTAACCCTAACCCTAACCCTAACCCTAACCCTAACCCTAACCCTAACCCTAACCCTAACCCTAACCCTAACCCTAACCCTAACCCTAACCCTAACCCTAACCCTAACCCTAACCCTAACCCTAACCCTAACCCTAACCCTAACCCTAACCCTAACCCTAACCCTAACCCTAACCCTAACCCTAACCCTAACCCTAACCCTAACCCTAACCCTAACCCTAACCCTAACCCTAACCCTAACCCTAACCCTAACCCTAACCCTAACCCTAACCCTAACCCTAACCCTAACCCTAACCCTAACCCTAACCCTAACCCTAACCCTAACCCTAACCCTAACCCTAACCCTAACCCTAACCCTAACCCTAACCCTAACCCTAACCCTAACCCTAACCCTAACCCTAACCCTAACCCTAACCCTAACCCTAACCCTAACCCTAACCCTAACCCTAACCCTAACCCTAACCCTAACCCTAACCCTAACCCTAACCCTAACCCTAACCCTAACCCTAACCCTAACCCTAACCCTAACCCTAACCCTAACCCTAACCCTAACCCTAACCCTAACCCTAACCCTAACCCTAACCCTAACCCTAACCCTAACCCTAACCCTAACCCTAACCCTAACCCTAACCCTAACCCTAACCCTAACCCTAACCCTAACCCTAACCCTAACCCTAACCCTAACCCTAACCCTAACCCTAACCCTAACCCTAACCCTAACCCTAACCCTAACCCTAACCCTAACCCTAACCCTAACCCTAACCCTAACCCTAACCCTAACCCTAACCCTAACCCTAACCCTAACCCTAACCCTAACCCTAACCCTAACCCTAACCCTAACCCTAACCCTAACCCTAACCCTAACCCTAACCCTAACCCTAACCCTAACCCTAACCCTAACCCTAACCCTAACCCTAACCCTAACCCTAACCCTAACCCTAACCCTAACCCTAACCCTAACCCTAACCCTAACCCTAACCCTAACCCTAACCCTAACCCTAACCCTAACCCTAACCCTAACCCTAACCCTAACCCTAACCCTAACCCTAACCCTAACCCTAACCCTAACCCTAACCCTAACCCTAACCCTAACCCTAACCCTAACCCTAACCCTAACCCTAACCCTAACCCTAACCCTAACCCTAACCCTAACCCTAACCCTAACCCTAACCCTAACCCTAACCCTAACCCTAACCCTAACCCTAACCCTAACCCTAACCCTAACCCTAACCCTAACCCTAACCCTAACCCTAACCCTAACCCTAACCCTAACCCTAACCCTAACCCTAACCCTAACCCTAACCCTAACCCTAACCCTAACCCTAACCCTAACCCTAACCCTAACCCTAACCCTAACCCTAACCCTAACCCTAACCCTAACCCTAACCCTAACCCTAACCCTAACCCTAACCCTAACCCTAACCCTAACCCTAACCCTAACCCTAACCCTAACCCTAACCCTAACCCTAACCCTAACCCTAACCCTAACCCTAACCCTAACCCTAACCCTAACCCTAACCCTAACCCTAACCCTAACCCTAACCCTAACCCTAACCCTAACCCTAACCCTAACCCTAACCCTAACCCTAACCCTAACCCTAACCCTAACCCTAACCCTAACCCTAACCCTAACCCTAACCCTAACCCTAACCCTAACCCTAACCCTAACCCTAACCCTAACCCTAACCCTAACCCTAACCCTAACCCTAACCCTAACCCTAACCCTAACCCTAACCCTAACCCTAACCCTAACCCTAACCCTAACCCTAACCCTAACCCTAACCCTAACCCTAACCCTAACCCTAACCCTAACCCTAACCCTAACCCTAACCCTAACCCTAACCCTAACCCTAACCCTAACCCTAACCCTAACCCTAACCCTAACCCTAACCCTAACCCTAACCCTAACCCTAACCCTAACCCTAACCCTAACCCTAACCCTAACCCTAACCCTAACCCTAACCCTAACCCTAACCCTAACCCTAACCCTAACCCTAACCCTAACCCTAACCCTAACCCTAACCCTAACCCTAACCCTAACCCTAACCCTAACCCTAACCCTAACCCTAACCCTAACCCTAACCCTAACCCTAACCCTAACCCTAACCCTAACCCTAACCCTAACCCTAACCCTAACCCTAACCCTAACCCTAACCCTAACCCTAACCCTAACCCTAACCCTAACCCTAACCCTAACCCTAACCCTAACCCTAACCCTAACCCTAACCCTAACCCTAACCCTAACCCTAACCCTAACCCTAACCCTAACCCCTAACCCTAACCCCCTAACCCTAACCCCCTAACCCTAACCCTAACCCTAACCCTAACCCTAACCCTAACCCTAACCCTAACCCTAACCCTAACCCTAACCCTAACCCTAACCCTAACCCTAACCCTAACCCTAACCCTAAACCCTAACCCTAACCCTAACCCTAACCCTAACCCTAACCCTAACCCTAAACCCTAAACCCTAACCCTAACCCTAACCCTAACCCTAACCCTAACCCTAACCCTAACCCTAACCCTAAACCCTAACCCTAACCCTAACCCTAACCCTAACCCTAACCCTAACCCTAACCCTAACCCTAACCCTAACCCTAACCCTAACCCTAACCCTAACCCTAACCCTAACCCTAACCCTAACCCTAACCCTAACCCTAACCCTAAACCCTAACCCTAACCCTAACCCTAACCCTAACCCTAACCCTAACCTAACCCTAACCCTAACCCTAACCCTAACCCTAACCCTAACCCTAACCCTAACCCTAACCTAACCCTAACCCTAACCCTAACCCTAACCCTAACCCTAACCCTAACCTAACCCTAACCCTAACCCTAACCCTAACCCTAACCCTAACCCTAACCCTAACCCCTAACCCTAACCCTAACCCTAACCCTAACCCTAAACCCTAACCCTAACCCTAACCCTAACCCTAACCCTAACCCTAACCCTAAACCCTAAACCCTAAACCCTAACCCTAACCCTAACCCTAACCCTAACCCTAACCCTATATATACTGTCTATCTGTAATATATATTACATACAGAACATATAGAGAAAGACAGGGGATGAAAGTTTGTCCAAATAAAGAACACACCCTCTCCACATACAGAATATGCACACGCAAGGCGATGAGAGGCTTTTCTGTCTGCATATACAGTACATACACAGGCAAGGTGCTGCTTTTCTATCTGTACATTAAACAGATACTGTCTGTGCATAGACTACATGCCAACAACAAGGTGAGGCTTTTCTGTCAGCGTATAGACTATCTTCCTCTACCTACCCATGGAGAGGCAAAGCCAGGCTTTTTAGATACACAGACTGTAGAATGACTACCTGCAAGGCATACAGACAGGCCAGGCAAGACAGGGCTTTTCTCTGCACATACAGAATTATTCTAGCATCAGAATACCTTCCTCTCCTCCCCAGCTTTCTCTCAGGCAGCTGAAGGAGTTCAGTAGTGCTCTTGAGCCTCACCTAAATGTCTGCAGGAAGAAAAGGAGAGCGGCAGTTACCAGAGACTCCCCTCCTGCAGGGTGCAGCGTCACCCTTCTGCAAACCTGACCTGAAGCCTTAGGTGGTTTGCAGCTTAGTGCATGCTCAGCTCCAAGATGTTGCAGAAAGACTGATGAGGCTCATCAGGCTATTACCCCCGGCTGCTCATCCACATGGGCACCAATGTCAGTGGCAGGCTAACCTCAAGCATCAGTCAAGGGTGAAGAGCAGGGGGCCCGGACAGTGTTGTCCTCAGTCCTTTCTGTGAGGGAGCAAGGCTCATAGAGGAGCAGACCCATCCTGCTGCTGCTTAATCCTGTCTGGCTGTTGGTATAGTCAGGGCTTCAGCTCCTACAACTACAGAGCCTTTCTTTGAGGAACAAGGACTGCGGCCTTCTGCCAGAAGAAAAACAAACCAGTTCACTAGACCTGTGAACACGTGATACAGACCTAACCTGACTCCTAATGGCAGTAGTCCCTCAAAACAAACAAACAAAACAGACAAAGAACCCCAAACTCCAAAACAAGCACACGCACACAAAAAAGCCCAGCCATCACGACACACAGGCTTCTCCTCACCTACCTCTTGACACCAGCTCCTCAGTGGTTTCAGCCCAGGATTAAGCACAGCCTCCAGACTCGCTCTCTGATCTCCATCCCGGCACCATCGCTGAAGCTTCGGGCGCCCAGAGCTGCCAGCTCCTAGGGCAAACCTGACCAGACTCACCGCCGGTGCAAGCTGCAACCTTTGCGCGAGCCCCACGCTCTCGCAGCGCACAGAGGCCGCCCAGGCCTCACCTGCCCACAGGGAGGCCAGACGCTTCTCAGCAAGAGGCTCTTTCCCTCCCCGGGGCGGGAGCAACCGGGCACAAAGCTGAGACCGGAGACAAGCCATGGCAAAGTGCTACCCCATTATGATGACGCAATACCCTGAGGTGCCACCTCATTGGCTGGGGGCCTCTGCACCCCTCAGCATAGCCAATGGGAAGCACCCCGCAGGCCTGCTACCCCATTATGATGATGCAATACCTTGAGGCACCACCTGATTGGCTGGGGGCCTCAGTGCCCTCAGCATAGCCAATGGGAAGCGACCAGCTGCCCCATTGCTAGGCGACGGCAGCACCTGCCCCGGCCGGCTCCAGGCCCAGCCTGCCCCAGCACCGCCCTCCCCTCCGCCCCCCTGGCACTGCCCCGGCCCGGCCCAGCCACCCAGCGCTGCCCTCCCCAGCGCAACCCCTGGGGCAGCGGGAGGGCACGGGGCGGCGGGAAGCAGCCCAGCGCAGAGGGCTGAGGCCACACACGGCTCACCGCAGGAGTGGCATCCCTGCTGCACGCGCCCTAGCCCTGCCCGCAGCCAGGCCAGCGAGGCTGAGGCTCCTCCTGACACGGTGGCCCAGGCAATGGGGGGTTTTATTTTATGTCACCTTTTCTCTGAGGGGAATATTTTATTAAAAGCAGCCCAATAAGAGGTCAAAAAAAACTTGAGCGAATAGTTACCTGCTCTTCATAGCCCAAGCCAAACCAAAGCCCTATCTTTCTTTTTTGTCTTTTAAACGGAAGAACCTGCTGCTGGCCCTTTCTTTTTAAAAAGCTGTCACCTGAGAACCTTAGTGTTTTCCCAAATGAATCAGGGAGGAGCGCAAGAGGAAGAGCACCACCAGCTAGCACCACCAGAGCTCGCAAGTCAGTGCAATCTGTTGTGGTGACAAGAGATTTGTTGCCATCATCCGCAACTTCAGCACTGCAAGTGGCAAAATGCCCAGAGCCACAGGATCACGAGCAAAGCGGGACTTTTCCGGGAACAGAAAGAAATTATGGGAACAGGCTCCAAGGACCCATTGAAAGGAGTCTTAACACTGACTTAGGCAAAATATTACTCAATAATTCCACTGACACATGGGGCTTTTGCTTCAGCTTCTTGTAGTAGTCTTTGAATAGCTCTGGAAAGTTTCCATATTCTTATTTTTCTCAGTTTTTAATCTTTAATTCCATAGACACATTCACAGAATGGTTGAGGTTGGAAGAGACCTCTGGAGATCATCTAGTCCAACGCCCCTGCTCAACCAGGGTCACCTAGAGCACGTTTCCAAGGCTTGTGTCCAGACGGATTTGGAATATCTCCAAGAAAGGAGACTCCACAACCTCTCTGGGTGACCTGTTCCAGTGCTCTGTTACCCTCACAGTAAAGAGGTTTTTTTTTTCTCACGTTCAGACGGAATGTCTTCTGTTTCAGTTTGTGCCCGTTGCCTCTCGTCCTATTGCTGGGCACCACTGAAAAGAGGCTGGAAGTTCTTTGGAAGTACTGAGACACCAAGTGTGCAATTAATTATTAGATGCCATCTTCAAGATTCATGGTTCTTATAAATATGAGCCAGGTCCAGAAAGGTTCCATCTTCCTTCTTTCAATTTTGAGGATTAACCCAACTGCAGGAAGAGCAGGCGAACATCACACTAATGGTGGTGTGTTTCTCCAGTGGCTTAAATAGAAGATAGAGAAAATGAAGAGGGTTTTTTTTTGTCTCCATTATTGTCATTTGTTCACTAAATCTTCCTTAAAGCATTGAGGGGAAAAAAGATGCGAAAAAAAAGAAATAGAATAGCTACATGCACACGATTGCATCGTATGCAGTCCCATTTACCATCAAGCGTGGAACAGCCCTGAGGAAAATAGTGGAGCAAAAGCAGATGTCTTACCAATTATCACAAAGAAAACAGTCTTCTCCATATTGATTTTAAAGGGGTGATTTCATGACAGTTTGGCAGATACATACTACAGATACAGTTTGGTAGAACAGGGTGGCTAGACAGGCTTCTTACAAATTGGGACAAGAGGCAAAACAAACTGGAAATAAAGGATATGCTTTTATTTTAAGAGTACAAAAAAAAAATTGATTGATTTTGCTAAAAGCTAGGCCACTGAACCCTGAAGGGCTGAGTGGGGCAAATTAACATTTCCAGCCCACTGAGAGAGGGAGAGATTCAGGCGAACCTCTGTGAAGGAAAAGCTTAGGGAATCAGCAGTGCCTTGTCCTCCTGGGAAGACATGAAGCACACCGCCAACCTCCCTCCCCTTCTCCTTGCTGCTGGAGGCACCTTATGAGACAGGAGGAGGGAAGAGGAAAGGGGAAAGTAAAGGTAGAATCAGCTCCAAGAGCAAATCCAGGACATCAGCCACTGCTAGGCACCCCAAATATTAGGTCATTTGAAATATGAATTACCATCTGTGAGGTGAGACATTTATTTCTTGCTATAAACTGAGATGGATCCCCGTTTTCTAACTATGGCCCTGCCTAAACATGGATGATAAATGACACAACAAAAGCTGAAGGAATCGATGAAAACCAATGTTGCTACTTAAGGCAATCAAGCTGGTTTCTGAAAAGGAAAGTGTACCTGTGGTCCAAGTGCACGTGACTGCAGAAAGCAGAGAAGGTATGTCTACCAACCCCACAGGACCTTAGGGGCTCAGCCATGTCCCCAAAGCAACAAGGTTTGTCATGGTAGGATAGCAGTCCTCTAGAGACTCCGCATGAGTCTCCCCGTTGTCGCCTATGGACACTTCCATAGGATGAGAATCTGCTTTGGTCAAAACACACCTCTGACGCCACAACAAGACTAACGGGGAGAAACGCAATTTTACAGAAGACTTAACCCTGGGAGCAAAAGGGTAAGAAGGCAGGCCAGACTGGGGAAGGACTGGCAGGAGATAAGTTAGAGGTTTTCAAATATTTGTGCCTAGTGAAATTCATCCAAGGGTATTAAAGTGACTGAAGCAACCTCAGTGCCATTACTAGTCCTCTCTCAGTTCCCAAAGAGAAACCAGTCTGGTATTAGAGCACCAGGGAAGGGTGAAGGTGATGTCTACAGGTAAAAAAAGGGAGGAAGAGCAAAAATAAAAATTATATTAAATTATATTGAAAACTAAATGTAATTAATTTGATTTAAAATTTAAGTTACATTAACTAATCAGTTCCCACAGAAATACTAGAAGAAACTATGCAATAGTTCATGAGTCTTTAGGCAAAAAAGGGGGAAAATAGCAGCAAAGAAGGGATTGTCAGAAACAAATAAATCAATTTCCTTCTCTGACAGCTTAACACCTTGTCAATAGGGAAGATACCTCTATATTGACTTCAGAAAGCCTCCAACACACTCTCACCTGATGTTCCCATAAGCAGGCTAAAGAAAGTTGGTCTAGACCAAATTACTGATGGTCGATGGAAAACTGCTCTGGGACATGCACAGAGCAGGGGTCTGTCAGAGATCTTCCCTGTGCGTGCTTGTATTATTATTTTCATTGATGTGGATGATGAATTAGAGAATACATGTATTAAATTCCCTGTAAGAGCAAGCTGGGAGGAAGGTTAGAATTTCAGGCTAAAAATGGAAGCACTGGGAAAAAGAGATCAGATGCAAGTTAGTAAGGTTGAACAGAAAGTACTAGGATCAATATTTATGTAATTGGTTGTTTCTACAAGATGGGGAAAGACTGGATATCAAGACTGCAGGACAGGATCTGTGACATGGCAACAGATGCCGATATGAACACAAATCAATGTCACATTACTTTTAAAATGCAAACATAATGCACTATGCCAACAAGAGTGTTGCACAAAGAGTATGTGACAAAGTCCCCCTGACCTACTGTGCTGGTAAGTCCACAACTGAAATTTAATTCCCAGAAGTGGATACTATTTCAAGAAAGATACAGGCCAATTAGAAAGCATCTGAAGAATAAAGCTAAGAAGGATCAGAGTTTTAGAAACCATGGTCCCTGAGGAAGGATTAATCATAGAATTAATGGGCTTCAGTTGTTTAGTGTCAAGAAGAGAAAGCAAAAGAGATTTAGGAGATAAGAGTCTGCAAATATGTAAAAGGATGCTGCAAATAAAAAGGGAATAAACTTCTCACTGTGCACTATATTCAGGACAAGGAGGAATGAGCTTTAAAGCCAGCAAAGGAAATTTAGTTTAGGCATTATGGAAAGAATTCAGAGACAGTTTGAAAGAAATCTGTAATATCATGAGTGACAAGAAGGAGAATAAGGAATTATTGTTTACCTCACATAATACAAGGAATAGAGAGCATTACATGAAGTTATCAGCTGGCAGATTCAATAAGAACAGACATGTTTCTTCATATCTCATGTAGTTGAGCTGCAGAACTGGCTGCAGAGTGTTGGAGGTGCCAAAAGTTAACAGGAAATCCAAAAAGTAATTAGACAAACTTATCCCTGAGCTGCAGGTGGCTGGAAGCAGGGAGAAAATACTGAAGAAATATCTCTATACGCTTATCCTGTTCTTATACTCTTCTGTGGGCATCCAATGCCTCAGAGCACTGTGCTGCATGGCTCTTTGGCCATTACAGCTCTTGCCATGACCTGAACCTCAGCAAAAATCTGGTTTGTCCTGGCTTGTAAAAACTGGAGCAGCACAAAGACAGAATCTAAAATTGACTGGATGAAGGTGTGTCATAAGATCTCCCCATTACTAACCCTAAACAGAAGGGAACACATATAGGATTTTTGACAGGAACTTCTCATATTTCACGTACAAGATTTCAGGATTTTCATGCTGGGTAGGGTATTTATGCGAGGATTTTTTTATTTTTTATTTTAGTAACATGCATGAAAGCTAAGCACAAATTCAGCAGCACAGTGTTGCATATGAGTTCAATTTAACAGAACTCCCATGAGATTTTTGTGGAAGAACCAGGCAAATTCCAAGCAGCCACCTGCTCGTTACCTGCACAGCTGCCTCTCTGGAAGAGGAACCCATTTCCTTTTCAAAGAGCCATTGCTAGAGATCTGCTCCCACCAAGAGCCACTCGTTTCCCATCATCAAAAGTCACATTATGAGCTGCCTTTTTCTGCTCTGAGGAACTGGAGCAGAAGCTGTGGGCCCACTTCCATCTATAGGGCAGGGGAGTTTCCATAAGCTGGCGAGAGTAGCTCTTACTGAAATCTTGACTAAGCTAACTGGCAAGTATGAGATATTCAGAGAGGAGGAAACCGAGCAAGTGAGTGGGGTGGGGGGGAACCGAGCGAGCAGAGGGTGGAACGAGCGAGTGAGCGGGGGTGGGGGGAGGGGGCAGTCCTGAAGGTGCTCCAAAACTCAGAAAGTTTGCAAGATCTGGTACCTTGCATCTACATCTTGTTGGTAACAAAACCCATCCACCTTAAAATCCTACTTGTTTCTGAAGCAAATCACATGGCTCTAAGATTGCAGCCATCATTAATCATCAATATGTTTAAGCCAAGCACCATAAGATTTAAGAAAGCATACCCAAGCCTAGCATGTTTGCATCACGCAGTGTGATCAGTAGAAAGGCACAGCATGTACTCAGCACTTGACCATTAATTTATTTGGAAAAAAATAACATCAGTGAAAGAATAAGGCTTATACAAACACTGACTGTGTTTTTATCAGCAGATCAGCTCCAACAGCACAGCCTGCCAGAGAGCTGGCAGCATCAGACACATAGATCCTTATGTATTGGAAAGGTTCCTATCAAATTACCAGTCCCAGCTGGCTTGACAGGCCATTTCAAAAAATAGAGATTAAAGATAATAACCAGAAAAGTAGCCAACTTTGAGTTTTAAGTAGTTGTGCTGCTGTAAGGACTTTCTGAAAGCAACTTAAAAGCTAGGCATCTGCGAAACAGCAGAAAATGAATGGCACGTAGCAAGGGGGATGTAGGCACAGCAATCAAGTTAGGAACAATTTAATTGTGAGGGTCAATTTAAATATGAACTTGCACACGAGTACTACCACAAGATCATCCTTGATATGCTAGATATCCGAGGTTTGTAGGAGACCCCTTAAAGACATGGATGCTCCCATAATTTTATGGTAGGGCACCACAGAGGCTCAGAAAGAGAGAGGAGGCGCATACCCTAGCAGTACTAGAATCTTCACTCCAACCCAAACCTAAGTGATACATGAACTACACTACTTAGCACGACCCCATTAGTCATCTGCATAGCCTATTAGGTTTCAACTGCATACAAAACACTTATGTGAGATGCTGCAAGTTAACAGCTTTGTAGCTTTGTCTAATTTTATGGCAGTCTGCTTTAGACACTTAATAACCGTGGCTAAGAAAAAGACTGAACTGTTTTGGCTCAGTTTTTGTCTCAATGATGTATAGGCCACACAAGCTCCTGTCACATAATACGGAAGTATGTGCCTCCTCTTGCTGATCCTCAGTTATGACCTACCACAGAAACATAGGAGCATCTGTCTCTTCAGCATGTTTTCTATCAGACTCCAACAGCTAGCATATTAAGGCTGATGAGCTTGTGGTGGTACTTGCTCTGTATTCCCAGATCATTTCTAAATTGACCTTGGCAACCAAATTGCTCCTAATTTCATTAACAGAAAGGTGTACACAGTCAAGGCTCAGTCTATTAGAAATATGAATTAAAAATAGCATAAATATAAACCTCCAAAGTTGGTGTAACAACTGCTGTACTGAGATAGATGGTATATCCACAATGCACTTTTGCTTCTCTGTATTGGACCCTGCCATTCTTCGAGCAGTAGCACTAATGTATTTACAGAATGAACTATAGTCAGAGAGAGTTTAATCATATAACTAACTTCAAAAATTGACCTCCAAGTACTTTCACTCAACCCATACCTGTATTTAAGTTCACATATATTTTGATTTGGACTCAGCCCTCTACATTGTAATGCATACTTGACTCACTGAAAAAACGCTGGATAACTTGACATAAAAAAGAGGAAGAAAAAAAGAAAGAAAAAAATAAAGTGTTCTGAGTAGTCTCATCTGTACCTTGAACTGAATAGTTCTGATTGATATCCAGATACCTTTTAGAGTTACAAGTCCACCAATCCAGAAGCATAAAAATACATCTCGTTGTTAAGGAAAGAATACAAGAACAGAAAAATATTCTTAAACAGACATCATTTCAGTTTACCATTACGTAGCAGCTTGATTACAGCTTTGACATTTCCAATGTACTACTTTGGTCATACATAGTTTTTCAAACCTGAGGCATCAGTAATAAACTCAATCTACCATGCAAAACTAGGAACGATGTCTAGATTTGTTTTTGTGATTACACATCTGACTGGAAGCCTCCAGTTATGAAAAGCTATTTCTACTTGCAAAGTAAATTATAACTTCTTGGAATAGTTTAAATAGCCATTCACAGTGTAACACTACAAAACAGAATGTTTCTGCTTGATGAAGGTTAAGGTCACAGAAATCATCAGACACTACAAAAACCCACCAATTAGATTCTTTTTATATGAAATAGCTCTAATAAACAGTAAGCCAATTACTCTCATGTTCTCAAAATACAGAATGGTCACCAAGCATGAATGTTTCTGTTTTTAGTATCTACATTTTTTAGAGAAACTTCTAATACACAATTGGCCGAAACATTATCCTGCACCCCAAAACAGGCTGGGGAAGTGACTAATCTATTTAAAGCAATTTTCTGAAGACCTTACAAAAAAGTTATGTTGTCCGAGTACAAACCTGAATAGCAGAGCTTGCTTCTGATAACACTCAACCTCTACAAGCATGGAACTATATGGAATTACAACTACATATAAAAAGAAAAGGTTAAAAAATGTAAGACTGCAAAACCATATTAAAGAGGTAGGGAATTAACATATGCAGTCTTTAAGGATAACACACATGCACTACGAGATCTTCAGTTCTCTAGTTTCATTCTCATTGCCACTTCAAATACAAAACTGAACACAAATCTTCTGTTAGTTGAGCTCCACATCACTTCTCCAGTTGTCCTTCTGCCTTTCCTCTGATCTTTAGCCTCCTGTATTTCAGCCAGTTCACTTGCTTCCCCCCCAGCTTCATAATTAATGCAAGTCAAGAACGGGACAGGCTGGGACAGTTCTGACAGCACAGAAAAAAAAAAAAATCCTTCTTCTTCTAAACCCTCTCCAGCAGCCACAGCACACAGAAGGGGCAACTACAAAGTTCTGCTTCTTCCAAAGCCCAGGAACGTGGCATTCTCGTCCACACTGCAGGGACAGGCTGCGCGAGCAGCTGGGCTGCAGGAGAGCTGGAACAGGTACTCCCTGAAGTGTACCTGCAGAAAGCATTTCACCACCAACCTAAAAGGCTTGAGTTTATTTGGATTCCTATTATTCCACCATAATTGGACAGATTTTCACAGGGTATCAAGAGGCACGCAGGAATGATTCCCCTGCCAAATTTCAGTATTATGAATCAAAACAAAGTGCAAGATCAACACAGCAAAATGTTGTTTTCTCCTAATCGTGTTCTTAGAAATGGCTTAAGTCATCTGCCCTGAAACATACTAAAATTTTTTTTTTAAACTCAAGACAGGCCAAATTTCTTTCCAGAAAGTTCAGGAAAGCTGTTAACACACTGAAGGTAAGTTTCTACAGCATATTCTTTAGAAATCACATGCAGAGACACAGTTACAAATTTTTCCTACAGTATACCAATGATAAGTTTAATTGTTTTCTGTGTTTAAAAAAAAAAAAAGTTGTTAAAATCTCATCTTTGCTGTAAGATTGAACACAATTTCAGTGATGCACATGTACTGAAAGAGATACTGTAATTAGAACAAATACTCCATGATTGGTGTTGGGACATAACCAGAGGTTCAGTACACTTAGATATTGTTCAAATTATTTAGAGAGCCTGTATTTAGCTACTGTACATCAAGAGCATCAAAGAAATAACACCAAAAGGAAAGCTATTAGCAGACTAATGAAATTTAAGATTACGCTAACTCAAAAGAACATTAAAAAATGGTTTAGGCAGATTCCCCACTGATAGTCAAGAATTAGTTTGTGCTGCTGCAGGCGTGAAGTGCAACTCCTCTTCATTCAGCACTGTACATATTATGCTTTAGCAAAACTAAAGGCTTTCCTAATGCCAATATTTATTTCAAGCACAGAATGATGAAGCATAACAACTTTTAAAATTGTATTTCAAACTATGAGACACTAACAGGGTTGGAAAAGAAACAGAGAAGAAACTTCCATAAAAAAAAAAACAAAAAACAAAAAACCCACACTTCTATCACTGCTCAATCACTGGATGCCACCATTTGAGAAAACAAAGGTCAAAACAATATATATGAAATGAAAAGTATTGCTCAGTCCCCTCACCCCCACTAAAATCTTTCCATAGTGCCTACATCACTGAGGAAAAAAACAGTTATCAAAGCAGTTCCCCTTCTCATACATTCATGTTTTAACTCAACTGGAGAGGGAGTTTTTGATGTTAAGTGCAGCTACTTTTTGGTATTAACAAATTTGTGTGCTTCTTTCAAAAGAGTTTCAACATCTTCATTATCCTTTTCTTCTGAATTTGGTTCCCAGTCAGAATCTTCATCAGTAGGTTCGCACTCTTCGTCATCATCTATAAAGCTGTCATTAAGATCATATTCATTTGGTTCACCATCATTGTCACTGTCTTCCTGCAAAGACCTTTTTCCTGTAGGGGAAAAAAAAGTAATATATTCATGAATCATCACCACAGAAACAGAAAGACCTTGAAGAGACCATCTAGTTGATCTTTCTCCTCAAGAAGAGGAAGGATCAACTAAAGCACCATACCCAATTTTGATGATTTTTGGTTTTAAGAATCCCATGAAAAGTTGTATCATCTCTCTCAAACACCTACTGTAGTGCTTACCTGTCTGTTCACTTAGAAAGTTTTCCTTATTGACTTTAATACAAGTCTCTTTTTACAGTGAAGCCAAACTCAGCCCACTGGATTGTAAGGCTTCCCCACCTCCAAACCAGAGTATAAGCTGATTAGTATACAACTCCCTGGCTCCTCCTTTCTTGAAGGCAAGCACTTCCCTTCTTTTTTTCTAGTCTCTAGGACCTTATCAATTATATATGATTTTCAAGAGCCAGGTACTCAGGGTGTGAAAACATTTAAGTATCATTTAAACTGCATTTTTCTTGGAAGCTCCAAACCCTTTATCACTGGCATTAATGATATGAGCCACCTAATCAGTTACCTTCTAAGCAAAAGCAGACAAAAAAATTAATACATATTGCAGCCTCTGATGACTTCTGATAACTTTCCTTTCCTTAATGAGCAGCCCATCAAATTTTCCTAGTTATCTTCTTACTACTCCCACACTTAAACAATATTTCTTTCTTTCCATTTAGTCTCTAGCTATTGCTAGACTGCTGTTTTGCACCTGGATTTTCTGTCTTCATCCATAGAGACTTAGAGTATTTATCCTCTGGAATCTGACATGGTTTTTTATTTCCTGCACACTTCCGTCCTGAGTTTCAGGTTATAAAAGAGAGAATCTTCCAGACCCACTCTTCTCCTACGTTTTTAGTTTGGATCCATGCTGAATAGTTTGTGCTTCCTTTCTGAAAAATGTTTAAAGAATTGCCAAACACTAATCGTTTTTCTGTTCTAAGCTCCATGCAGCCTACCTGCTTCCCAGTTAACTTAGTCTACTTTATTATGCTGTTTACTATCCTTCTTACATCTCTCTTCTGTCTATCTTCCTCACAACTTACATGATCAAATTGTCTTTTGCCTTATATTATTTCACAATACTCTGTATTGGCAGGAATCAACGTCTAAGAAATCTCTGTTTACAAGAAACAGCTGCTGTTCCCAGCAAATTCCAAAATTTTTGGACAGTTTGTCCTGCTATATTCCTTTAATGCTCAGATATATTGGCAAATTTACCCATTTAAACCAAGTCCCAGGCACTGGATAATTCTGCTATTGGAAACCTTGTCTATCTGACTTGGTAGTGTCTGTACAAAGCTGCTGCCATGACAGCATTGCATTCTCTCTCTTTTTTTTTTTTTTTATTTTTAAATCAATAACTGTGAATCTTCAACAAGTTTATTTCCACTGCTTCCCGATTTTGGAAGATACGTGTAATCCTCGCTCTATAAGCTACTACTATCTTTTTCTTACATGTCCACAATTCCTAATAAGCCACATTCTTCAGCGCTAATATTCCAATCATGTGTTATTTTGCCATAAATTAGGGCATACCTCTGAGTAAATGTGTGTTCATTCCTCTTCTCCCCAACCTCCATTTTTTGCCTCCTTCTATCATCTAGAGATAATCTGTCAATGATCTTATACAGACAATTTATGCGTTGAGCAACTTTTCTCATTATTTTTCCTCTGAAATTACAAATCCTCTTCTCGGTTACAGACCCCAGTCCAAATCATTGACGTTTTTATTAACTACAAGCTCTTGCAATCTCAGGTCAAAGCCCCAGGTACTCAAACTATGTGTGTCAGAGGGGAAAAGAGGGAACACTAGTATGCTATTTAGTCAGATCACATCTCTATCAATTAAACTTTTCAGTTGTAGGAACATTACTATTCCAGAATTATTTAATGATCTGATTAACAGTTTGCACTATATAGAAAGTCTTGCCCAAGGATTTCAAAGGCATATGCAGCATTAGTCAAGCTTCTCAAAGATATATTACTTGATGGACGAATTGTGCCACGCAGATACTGAATGACACCCTGGAATCACATCAGCCACCTGTTACAGCCAAGCATATAATTGAGAAAAATCCTACGGCTGGAAATCTACTTTCTTTGAATAACCTACTGTGCACAACCTAGGAGAAAATCTTGAAAATGCCAAATGACAATTTGAACTGTAATCCACTATTACGCTTTCTAGTTTATTGCTTATCAGATCTAAGATGAAATTAATCACATCCATGTTTACTTGTATCAGCAATACGTGACCTCAGAATGTCTTACAGGAATCACAGCCTATAGCCTTGCAGAAGAGAAATAAAGTGAAATAAAATTGGGAACAAAGATGATACACCAGACTGAAGAAAAGAAGAAAACTGAAAGGTATTTATTCTTCTCAGACAGAATAGTCTACTTTTGCCTAGTGATTATAATTTAAAAAGGGAGAAGTATTGTATGACAGAAGATCCCACTAACAGTCAGAGATACTGCTTCTCAGGTATTTCTGAGAACTCAGAAACCCTTACATACTTTCCATTACCAAAATGAGCTGAGGAAAATGCAATCTTACAGCCTTTGCAGGAACACAATTTTTGTTACAACACAAATCGAACAGCTAGATTCTGGAACCTTACACTTATGAAATAGTACTTTACGCTCACACAGCGATGCTGACTGTATGTTCCCACCTGCAAAAGCAGGGCTTCGATTACAGAGGGCAGACTGAGTCCTCAAGAAAAAAAAAACAAAAAAACCCCAATAATAATAAACTCAAGACCTACTTAAGAAAGAAAAATTCTTCTTTGATTCCACAGCACTGCAGGTGATATCTTCACAGAATGACAGAATGGTTGAGGTTGGAAGGGACCTCTGGAGATCATCTAGTCCAACACCCCGCTCAAGCAACATCACCAAGGGGAGGTTGCTCAGGACCTTGTGCAGACGGCTTTGGAATATCTCTAAGGATGGCGACTCCACAAGCTCTCTGGACAACCTGTTCCAGTGCTCAGTCACCCTCTCAATAAAGAAGTTTCTCCTCATGTTCAGACAGAGCTTCCTGTGTTTCAGTTTGTGCCCATTGCCTCACATCCTGTCGCTGGGCACCACTGAAAAGAGTCTGGCTCCATCCTCTTGACACCCTCCCTTCAGATACTTGTACACGTTGATAAGATCTCCTCTCAGCCTTCTCTTCTCCAGGCTAAACAGGCCCAGCTCTCTCAGTCTTTCCTCATAAGAGCGATGCTCCAGTCCCCTAATCATCTTTGTAGCCCTTCGCTGGACTCGCTCCAGTAGTGCCACATCCCTCTTGCACTGGGGAGCCCAGAACTGGACGCAGTACTCCTGATGTGGCTTCAGCAGGGCTGAGTAGAGGGGGAGAATCACCTCCCTCGACCTGCTGGCAACACTCTTCCTGATGCACCCCAGGAGACCATTGGCCTTCTTGGCCACAAGGGCACATTGCTGCCTCATGCTTAACTTGGTGTCCACCAGCACTCCCAGGTCCTTCTCAGCAGAGCCACTTTCCAGCAGGTCAACCCCCAACCTGTCCTGGTGCATGGGGTTATTCCTCCCCAGGTGCAGGACCCTGCACTTGCCTTTGTTGAACTTCAGGAGGTTCCTCTCTGCCCACCTCTCCAGCCTGTCCAGGCCTCTCTGAATGGCAGCACAGCCCTCTGGTGTATCAGCCACTCCTCCCAGTTTTGTATCGTCAGCAAACTTGCTGAGGGTGCACTCTGTGCCTTCATCCAGGTCATTGATGAAGAAGTTGAACAAGACTGGACCCAGGACTGACCCCTGGGGGACACCGCTAGCTACAGGCTGCCAACTAGACTCTGCGCCGCTGATCACAACCCTCTGAGCTCTGCCATTCAGCCAGTTCTCAATCCACCTCCCTGTCCACTCATCCAGCCCACACTTCCTGAGCTTGTCTATGAGGATGCTATGGGAGACAGTGTCAAAAGCCTTGCTGAAGTCAAGGGAGACAACATCCACTGCTCTCCCCTCATCTACCCAGCCAGTCATCCCATCAGAGAAGGCTATCAGATTAGTTAAGCATGATTTCCCCTTGGTGAAGCCATGCTGACTACTCCTGAGCACTTTCTTGTCCTCCACATGCTTGGAGATGGCCTCCAGCATGAGCCGCTCCATCACCTTTCCAGGGATGGAGGTGAGGCTGACTGGCCTGTAGTTCCCTGGGTCCTCCTTCTTGCCCTTTTTGAAGACTGGGGTGACATTGGCTTTCTTCCAGTCTTCAGGCACCTCTCCTCTTCTCCATGACCTTTCAAAGATGGTGAAGAGTGGCTTAGCAATAATGTCCGCCAGCTCCCTCAGCACTCGTGGGCGCATCCCATTGGGGCCCATGAATTTGTGGGTGTCAAGTTTTCTTAAATGAGCTCTAACCCGATCCTCCTCCACCAAGGGAAAGTCTTCCTTTCTCCAGATTTTCTCTCTTGCCTCCAGGGTCTGAGGTTCCTGAGGGCTGGCCTGAGCAGTAAAGACTGAAGCAAAGGTGGCATTCAGTAACTCCGCCTTCTCTGCATCCTTCGTCACCAGGGCACCCACCCCATTCAGCAAAGGGCCCACATTTTCCCTAGTCTTCCTCTTGCTACTGATGTCTTTGAAGAAGCCCTTCTTGTTGTCCTTGACATCTCTCTCCAGATTTAATCCCAAACGGGCCTTAGCCTTCCTTGTCGCATCCCTGCATACTCTGACAACGTTCCTATATTCCTCCCAAGTGGCCTGTCCCCCTTTCTACTTTCTGTATACTTCCTTCTTCTGGTTGACTTTGCCAGGAGCAACTTGCTCATCCATGCAGGTCTCCTACCTCCTTTGCTTGACTTCTTACTCATAGGAATGCACTGCTCTTGAGCCTGGAGGAAGTGATGTTTGAATATTAACAAGCTCTCTTGAACACCCCTTCCTTCTAGGGCCCTAACCCATGGGATTCCTCCAAGTAGGTCCCTGAAGAGGCCAAAGTTTGCTCTCCTGAAGTCCAGGGTTGCGATCCTACTTAGTGCCCTGCCTCCTCCTCGCAGGATCCTCAACTCCACCATCTCATGGTCACTGCAGCCAAGGCTGCCCCCGACCTTCACAT
This sequence comes from Apteryx mantelli, assembly GCF_036417845.1. Lineage (NCBI taxonomy): Eukaryota > Metazoa > Chordata > Aves > Apterygiformes > Apterygidae > Apteryx > Apteryx mantelli. The sequence goes on along the minus strand of NW_027118784.1, from coordinate 2,044,619 downwards.
CTTCCACCAGTCCTTCTTTGTTTGTTAGTACGAGGTCCAGCAGCACACCTCTCCTTGTTGGCTCCTCCACCACCTGTGTCAAGAAGTTGTCACCAATGCTCTGCAGGAACCTCCGGGACTGTTTGTGCCTAGCTGTGTTGTCTTTCCAGCAGATATCAGGGTGGTTGAAGTCCCCCATGAGAACCAGGGCCTGGGATCGGGAGGCTACTTCCAGCTGTCTGTAGAAGGCCTCATTGACTTCCTCTTCCTGATCAGGTGGCCTGTAGTAAACACCCACAACAGTGTCACCCATGCTAGCCTGCCCTTTGATCCTTACCCATAAGCTCTCGACTCGCTCTTCATCCACCCCTAGGCACAGCTCCATACATTCCAGTTGCTCTCTCACATAAAGAGCAACTCCACCACCTCGCTTGCCTGGCCTGTTTTTCCTAAAAAGCACATAGCCATCCATGACGGCACTCCAGTCATGCGAGCTATCCCACCATGTCTCTGTAATGGCAATGAGATCATGGCCCTGCGACCACACACAGATCTCTGGTTCTTCCTGTTTGTTCCCCATGCTGCGTGCATTGGTGTACAGGCATTTCAGAGAGGTGATCGAGCATGCAGGTTTCCCAGGAGGGGTACAAGAGGATCCTCCATAGCCACATCCCATGCGTGCTTCCCCGGCTGCATTCACCTGCTGGAGGTGTCCCAACTTGAGCAGTCTTTTGCCAACTACCCTGGCACTATAACTCTCCCCTTCCCCCATCTTTCCTAGTTTAAAGCCCTCCTTACCAGGTTGGCCAACCTGTTGGCAAAGACCCATGTGCCCCGCCTTGTGAGGTGGATCCCATCTCTTGCCATCAGTTGTCGATCTTCAGACAGGGTCCCATGGTCGTAGAAACCAAAACCCTGTTGCCAACACCAGCGGCGCAGCCAGTTGTTAACTTGGAAAGTCCATCTCCTCCTCCTCTCATCCATCCCCCTCACTGGCAGGATTGAGGAGAAGATGACCTGGGCTCCCAGACCCTTGACCACCATCCCCAGAGCTCTGAAATCCTGCTTGATGGTCTCCAGTTTGCCCTTGGTGTCATTGGCGCCCACATGGAAGAGCAGCAGTGGGTAATAGTCCGAAGCATGGACAAGCCTTGGCAGTCTTTCCATGACATCTGTCACACGAGCCCCTGGCAGGCCACAAACCTCTCTAGACATGAGGTCAGGTCAGCAGATAGATGCCTCCGTCCCCTGCAGCAGGGAGTCCCCCACAACAATCACCCGCTGCTTCTTCCGGGTGTTCTGGCAAGGCACAGGGTCTGTTGTTCCAGTTACTCCCCTTGCAGCCATGCCCATCTCCTCCTCATCCTGGAGGGCACTAAACCTGTTCTTCAGCTGCAAGTCTTCGGGAGGAGTAGGAGCCTTTCTCCTCCCACGAGCAGTGACCAGTTTCCAGCCGCCTTCTACGGTGTTATGATGTACCGTTTCACACGGCACAGAGCCCTCCGGCAACTCCACTGCTGTGGGGGGTTGGGACTCCCGAAGCTGCACAGTCTCCGAGAATACCCTGTCTATCTCTTGCTCAGCTTCTCAGATGCTGCGCAGCCTACTGACCTCCTCCCATAACTCCCTTACCTGATGACAACTCATCAACAGCAGCACACCTCCTGCAGGAGAGCTGACTGCCAGCCCAGGCCTCCCGGAGAGGCCCCAAGCACTCCCTGCAGCCTGAGACCTGGAGAGCTGCATCTGCTGTCAGAGGGTCTGTCTGAGTCCCAGCCTCTGACACAGCAACTCCAACAGCCACTGGGGAATGTGCTCTGCAGCGTGTCACGACCACACTTGAGGAAGCATACACCACAGGGATCAGAAACGAAGGTACCTTCGTGCGCCCTTCTGCGCAAACTGCTGCGCAAACTGCTGCGTCTGTTGGCTGCCTCTGTTAGCTGCGCTTGTGTGTTGAATGGATCCTTATTATAGGCAGGCACCAAATCGGGTACCCTGGCATAAAAAGGGTAGAGTATATTTCTTTGTTGATGCCAGTGCATACAAAGCAATGGGGTTTTGTGGATTTGCCTGACTTGGAGGTGTTTGGCGGAAGATGGTGCGTTTCTTCTGGAGGTCTCTGATTCCTGTCGAGGCCAGGAAGTTGTTGATGGTGTGTGCAGAAGAGTCTCAGTGTGCGGAGGGATGCTGTGTAGGAACCTAGAGAAGTAGGCAAAAGAAGCTCGTGGCCAAAACCAAACATCCCCGAAGCTTCTTGCTTGGGGGACAGCAGATGTGTGGGTGAGTTTGCCACCAGCATTGTGGTGGGGAACCTCTCCAGCCCCTGCACGCTGGGCTGGGCCGGGCCGCTCTTGGCAGCATTGTGTCCTGGGGAGTGTAACAGGGCAGTGGCTGCAGGGCTGTTGCCAGTGGTCTGCCTGCTCTGTCTGTCGTCTTCAAGCAAGCAGGAGAAGGAAGAGGAAAGCTGGAGGATGTCAATAAATTAGGAGCCTGCCTTACCACTTAGCTAACAATAGGTCCTCTTCAGTGTTTGTATCTCTGTTTTTCTTTCTTGGTCCCCCGAATGCATGCCAAGGCCCCTGTCCTTGCTGGGAAGGGTGAGTGCCCCAAGTGTGCAAGACTCTCAGCGCTGTGTGCGAAGAAGGCCTGAGCTTTGCTGGAAGCATATTGGGCTGCCCCTACTGTTATGTGCTCTCCTGTAAGGCAGCAGTTCCCTGGTGAGCCAGCTGGTGCTATTCGCTTCTAATGCATTTTCTGTTTTGTCTCGCAAGCCTGGTTATTTGAGGTAAGTCAGCTTGAACGTGTTGTGCTGGGGCAAGTGCTTGCTTGAGAAGGGGCTGCTGAGCTTTCAAGCTTGAACTGGAGAGTCGGGCTCCTGGTTTTGTCACCTTTGTGAGCGGGGTGGCTGAACTTGGAGCAAGTGAGGGTGCTGCGAGCCTTCAGGGAAACAACAGCAAACTACTTAGGGCCTTCAGGGAGGCCTGAAATTCTCTCTGGGCCTTTGCTGCCCCGACCGTAGTCCTTTTGAGTAGAGCTCTGTGCCTGCTTCTAGCTGGGTCTCCTTCCTTGTCCAGTGTGTGAAAAGGCACGTGAGATTTGAAGGTTCGTGCAAGTGACGTGAATCATGAGCCCACAGGCCTCGGCAGGGTAGGTCATGTTTTGTAAAATACCTCAGTAATCCTGGGGTCTGTCCTGCAGTTTTGCCCTGAATTAATAAGCTCTTAATGGCAAAATGGTTTAATATTTTTCTCTGCCCCGAGTATGATAAAAATGTCATGTGCCTTGACTCTCTCGTTTTTCAAACCCACGTGTTTTGCTGTGACACCTGCACTGTTTCCCCTCCAGTGCACAGAGCCCCTGAGTAACTTTCTTGGAATTGCAGAAAACCACTGCTTACCGCTGGCTAGGTGATGCTTGTGCAAACTGTATTTTGCTGTGTGATGCTCCTTGGCCTTGGTGAGGGATTCTGGGGAAAAAGGAAACGGCCAAGCAATTTGCTTTTTGGAAGCGCTTTTGCTGCTGCCTGCTGTCCCCAAGCAGGTTTTCTCAGGGACTTCTTGCTGCAGGCAGGAAAGCCGCCTGCAGTGCCTGTGGGGGCCCTGGGCCTGGGGGCTTCGTTCCCCTCGGCGCTCTGGAGCGATGTGCCCAGCTGTGGATAGGATGCATGTGAGCGCCGTGTGATGGGACGTGAGTGGCGGCAGGTCATTCCTGGGCTTTCCAGCCCGCCGCGGGTCGTGGGAGCTTTTCTGGGCTGAGGGGAAGCCGGGGGGAATAGCTGGAGGTGAGAGTCCTTGGTAGGTGGTTTGGGAGAAGCTGGGGCAGGCTGAGTGCACTTGTTTCCATTTGTGGTGTGTGCTGGAGCCTCCCAGTGCTGCAGAGGGGCTGGGAAAGTCTGCCTGCGTGCTGCTGGCACCAGTAAACTGTGCAGCAGGTCATTCTCCCTTGAGCCCCGCAGGCCTGCCAGGGCAGTAACGTAACAGAACGGGGATGTGGGGCAGGAGATCTGCTCATCTGTTGCCCCGTGCTGCTGACGTGGGTTGTAGTTGGGTTTGGTTTGGGATCCTTCACTAGTGGTACTGGTACGTGCCCGGAGGAGAGTGTGGATGCAGAAGGTGGGGATAATTTTGCAGGGCTAGTGTTTTGATGTGCTGTTTTGAAGTTGCACATAAAAGATCATGTTCAGTGAGGAAGTGCCGGTGGGCCATGCTTTCTGACTGTGTTTGCCTACAAACCATGTACTCCTTTTCTAGCGTAGCTGGAGCAGCCATTTCCCAAACAGTTGCTGTTGGATCAGCCAGGGCCCAGCTGCTTGTGGAAGGCAGCAGAACTGCTGCCGTGGGTTTGAAGGGGGCCAGAGCAGGCTTGCGGTCAGAGTGCCGGGCCAGGCTTTTGGCTGGAGAAAAGCGGTGTTACAAACTGCTCTCCACGGGACCGTTGTGGTTTATGCTGGTGGGGCTGAGGCATCCCGCTGTAGCTTGTTGATGTAGCAGCTTGCTGTTGCAGAGAGGGGTAGCTCGCCTGCTGCTTGGTGATGCTGTCTCCCCTCTCTGTCCTCCTGCTTCCCTCGAGTGTGCTCCAGTGCACGTGTGACCCAGGGGTGCAGCAGCTCAGCTCGCAGAACTGGTTGAAAGCTGTGTTTTGTGGGCTGAAATGGTGCACGGAGGACTGGGCTGCTGTGCAGAGCTGGTGGGTGTGGGAGAGGGGAAGGGGGCCCCCGACGGCCCCTCTGAAGGTCAGTGAGGCCCCTGGCCAACCCTTGCAACCTTGCCTGGCAGCTCTCGCCTGGAGTGGCAGCAGTAGAGCGCATCTGCGTCGCTACAAGTGCTGCTTACATCCCCCCCAGGACACCCGTCGAAACTTCCTGGTGTACGAAATCACCGTTTGGGGGAACTTGTTTGCCTTGGTGTTGTGTGCTGTTGAGGGTGTTTCCCGGTGTTTGTGTGCAAGGCGTTGTAGGGAAGTGTTCCTCGGGTTGAAGCAGCTGGTGAGATGAGGTGGGGGGAGTTGGCTTACGTGGAAGGGGCGGTTTGAAAGAAGACCCTTCTGGTCTGAGAGGCCTTCCAGTAAGGAAGGCCAAGTCCAGCCAAGCAATCTCCAGGCCAGTCTGCTTTTGGTGCTGCGATAAAAGCCTGGTCTAGTCTGCTGGAGCAGCTTCTGATAAGGCGTGTGAGGATGAATTTCTGGACTGACAGACTCCTCAGGCAATTTCACAAGACAAACATGGGGCTTCTGTAGCAAAAGCAAAACCATCAGCTCCAAAGAAACTGAGCCTCTTTTCTGGAAAGGAAATTTTGTTTTCAGTTGTGAAGTTTGAATGCAACTAATGCCCCAAGAAAGGAAGAGGCCCACTCCGATGGGTATTCAAAGGTGCAATAGTTATCCCCTTTCCTTAAATGTTCCTATTCCTTGCTCCCCTTGGGGCTTTGCCCAGAATGATTTAAAATGGTGGAAGGGTTTAATGGCCCTGAACATTTTGAAAGCAGAGGCTAAGATTTAGGAATCGGCTAAAGAAGCAACAGGTCTCTTTCAGAAAAGGAAAAAGAAATTGTCAGTCTAGTAGCTCTTGAGCCAATTCTATTTTTCATCTTTCTAATGCTGCTCTGCAGTCACACACGTTAGAGGTCACAGAAACAAGACCCCCATCAGAGAGAGACAGATAGGACATGCTGTCTGAACATGACTTTCACCTGCTGTATTTAAATGAGACTCTCAGATTAAGGTGTGCATGAATCATGCAATGTGATTAGCTTTCTGTAGAGTCCTTTCTCAAGGAGTTGGGCTTGTAGCAGAGGGAGGATGCCAGCAAAAGAGGAGGGAGGAAGCAAACCCGTGGAAGCGAGGATGCCTGTTGTGCCAGAAGTGGCCTCTTGCTCAGCTCCAGAGACTCTCGCTTGCCTCTTGAAACGTGGCCGCAGGGCCTTGGTCGACAGTGATGGGAGGCTGATGCTGGACGACTCCTCGGCCTATGACAATGAAGGCGACCAGCTCGCGAGTGGCACCAACATGAGGTTGCTGCTCTTGGAGATGGGGGAGCCTCCTTATCACAGACAGGCACTTCCCTCGGGAGTGCGTTTGCTGCCATCATGCTGCTGCTGGTGCTTTTGGGAGTTTGCTTCATCCCCAGGAAGTGCTGAAAGCTGCAGGGGAAGCAAGAGGCTGCCAGAGCCATGGCGGAGGAGCATCCCCTGACCACCAAGGTGGAGCTGCCCAAGGGAGTGGAGAAGGCTGTGAACAGCCAGTCCTGCCCTGTGAGGAATATTAATATCCTGAGGGAAGCTGGGGGTGCCTCCAAGGTGAAAGGTGGGAGGGTGAAGCAGGTGAACTTAGAAGTCAAAGTCCACAGCAATGTGCTTGATGGAGCAGAAGTTGAATGAGGTGCACGCTTTTGTTTTGTAAAAGCTTTTTAGAAATTGCGGGGGCGGGGGGAGGAGGAGGGGGAAGAGAAAAGACAATAAAATTCTGCTGGCCTTTTTGTAGCCTTCTGCAAAGGGGGGGGAGTGGCTCTCGCTTTGAGTGATGAGCTGCAGTGCAGGATCTCAACCCTCTGCTCAGGACTGAGCTCCCTCATTGCCCACAACTGTTGGAGCCAGGCAGGGCAGACGATGCTGAATTCTCCATGTGCATCTCTACCATGCTCCTTTCCTTCCTGCTTTGCCACTTCCATAACTATGTCCCCGGGAGCCAAACACCTCCCTCGGGAGCAGGGCAGCTTGGGCAGAGCAGGTTTGGGCTGCTCACTGCATTTGCGCCAGGGGAGTGATGCTGCAGCCTTGTGTCAGGCTCGGTGCTGCTGCTCGGGGCTCAAGGCAGGAGCTCGACCTGCTGTTTCCCGGGCTGAGCCATTTCCCTGGTTTTGCCGCTCCCTTCCCTGCCTTGGGAGAGAGGTTGTATGGAGCCGGTCTGGGCATTAGTGCTGGCGCCTGAGCAGGGCGAAATGCTGCAGAGAAAGAAATCCCCTGTGCAAGGGAGGACAAAGGCTCTGGCGTGGCCTCATTTAGCGCTGCCGCGAGGAGACTTCAGTGCCCTGCAGGACTTGGGGCGCTTTCTGCAGCGGCTGAGCACTGCTCCTGCTGGACTCAGCCTCAGGGCTCCAGAGGACTGGCCTGCCTTGGCCATCGCTAGGAAACTTGCCCCCCGTGGAGGGCTGTGATGTCTCCCTGGCTCATTGGCCCCCACTGCAGAGCTTTGCCTGCTCCTGGGCGGAATAGGGGACTCTGCTGGCTCATGGGTCTGTGGGCACCAGCACCTGCACCCTCTGCCTGTGGCTGCTGCCCTGCAGTGGGAAGGGACTTGGCACAGGACCTGCTGAGCGCCGTGCTTCAGGCAGGCAGCTCCTGAAGCGTTTCAGTGTGGGACTCGGTGGCAGCTCAACGGGGGCTGTGTGCTGGTGATGAAACTGAGGTGCCAGCCCTTTTCTCCCCTCGCGCTGCACCTCAGCCCGGAGAGAGGGGAGCTGCTGCTCTGTCAAAGGAGGCCCTGGAAAGAGCCCAGCTCTGCCCCGTCTGTCATGCAGCTGGGGTGCTGCAGCTCCCCCAGCTCCGAGCACAGCAGCGTCCCCGGGCTCCCGGACGCATCCGGCGGCTGGAGTGTGCTGGTCTGCGCCATCTCCGTGGCGTGGAAGGGTGGCTCTGTGCCAGCCGGGGAGAGCGGCCAGGACTTGTTGCCCCTGCACGCAGTTGGAGGGCTTGAGTTTCCCACCTCACTGGCAAGTAAAGAAAGAAAGAAAACCAGCGTGTCTTTGCTTAATATCGCAGGCGAGTTTGGTTGCTTTGGTGCCCTAAGAGGAGGAGGTCAAACCATGCAGGTCTGCAGCTGCAGCCCTGGTACTTGGTTGTGCTTTATTAAGGTCCCCTGCCCTGAGGTGGTCTGGATGTTCATTTTGCCTGGACTTCTGGGCCCGGGGTCCCAGGGCTGGCAGCTGGGCCAGGAGATCTGCAGGAGGAAAATGCCTTTCTGCTGCTGGGGGAGGCAGAAGCAGGTGATGCACCTTTCTGCTCTGTGGCTGCAAGACTGGTCTTGGAGGACAGGAGTTATCCCGTCTCGCCACACCACAGACTGTCAAGGGACTGTTGATCTAAAGTGTGACCAAGGCGTCCTTTCTCCGCTGACTCGCTAGTACCTGGCTGCGACAGGTAGCTGGAGGCTGTATCTCGTCTATGGCAGGCGGTCCCCGGGGGAGAGCTGATGGGCTCATTCAGCAGACATCTTCAGCGGGGGCCGTGTTTCCCTGCGCTCCAGGCGGCAGCTCTCGTTGCTGAGCCTTTGGGGCCGCCAGCTCTGCCAGGCAGGGAAGAGGCGAAGGCTGAGCGCGGCCAGCCCTGAGCGTGTCGGCACCTGACAATACTCGGGGTGTAGGAGAGGCTTAAATGGGAGCTGGGCACGTCGTTGCTACCCCCAGGCAGCGGAGGATGGAGCTGCTGCCGCGTGTTGCCGAAGCCCTAAGCGAGGAGAGCCCGAGCTCCCTGAAACGTGGAGCCCGCAAGGGAATTGCAGGAGCCGCTCGCTGCCCGTTGGTTCTGTCGGTTGCCGAGCCGCGACTTGCTGCCGAGCTTGCGGTGCTCCTTCCACGCCCTCTGCCACTGTTTGCTTTTAGCGACGGCCGTTTCTGCTGCGTGTGAAGGGGTTGTTATGGCTTCTGCTAATTAACCCCCCCAGGGCTGTTTCCTTGCAGACAAATGCGTGGCATTTCTTGGGATTTGCTTGTTGCTGGTGCGTCGTTTCCCCTTTTGTAGACTGTTCAGTGCAGTACAAATTCAAGCCTGGCAGCAGGCTTCCTGTTGTGCCGCTGCTGCCCTGGGAGTCAAAGGAGCAAGGCTGCAGCTCGCTGCACTTTGCCAGGTGCTTTAAGGAAATGGTGCTGAGGAGTGACATTGGCCCAGGAGATCTCTGGCTGCCTGAACGTAACTGTGCGTGTGCATGTGTGGTGATGGGCTTTGCTTAACTGAGTTTGCATTTCTCCCCTGTGACAGCGCTCCGGTTTGATCTGAGCTACCCGCTCCTGGTGCTGCCTGGCTGTCACCTGGAGCCTTTTCTGATTCCCGTAGGTTGAATGTGGGGTTACTGTTACACAGGTAGCGATCTGCTTCCCTTCAATATAATGGGCAATTCCACATGTGTTTACTAATAAAAAAGACACTGGATGCATTCTTATGCAGTTTTCGTTTATCTTGAGGTTCTCACAAAGCCCCCTGTATATGCAGGCTTATTTGAAGCATGACTTGCGAGCCCTCTGTTGTCCGTGTGCCTAATGCTGCAGGTAATTAAAAGCAGTCATACTAACTTGTTATGTTGTCGGCGATCCCATGCCACCCGGTCTTCCCTTGCTGCCACAGCAGCAGCTGGAGTTTCTGTGGGGTGAGGAGTTGGCAGCACTTTCCTCCTCTGCTGGTTGCGTGACTGTGGGACACAGTGTGTGCAGGCAAGGGGACGGGAAGGTGCTTTGGGAGCTGTTCTCGGTGACCCCAGAGGATGGTCCTATCCTTGCCTACCTTCGCCCCATTTTTCTTCTTGTTTCCTCTTTCCTCAGCTTTGCAGTGGAGCCTCTGCAGGGTGACTTGAATCCCTTGAAGGGTTTTTTAAGGGGCGGTTTGGGTTTAAAGTGCCACGGTTGCTGTTCATTTGCAGCTGTGGATTAAGCAGGGTGGCAGTGCTTCCTGAAGTGCTCCGTGGTCTTCATCTGCTTGGGGGTGGTGAGAAATCAGCAGTGCCCAGCTGCTGCCCGCAGGGCTCGATCCATCCTGCTCTGGGCAGCGCCGGAGAGACAGAGTGTGTCGCCTGGGGGCAGCTGATGTGGGAGCTGTTCCTGATCCGTGCAGAGCTGGCACCTGGCTTTTTACCAGCAGCGTTGCCCTCACCAGCCAGCATCTCTCTAGAGTGCCAGGACGGCTGCTTCTCTGGAGGGATGTGTTACAGAGAAGTGCACGGGAAGCCCTGGGTACGGGAAGGCTGACTGCAGGTGTGCGGAGCAGTGCTGAACTGGGGGCCCTGAAGGTCGTCTCATCCGCTCCAGGTTTGGGATCGTCGGTGTTTGTGCCTCAGTGGCAGTTTAACTCCGCACCGCCTTAGTGGAAACCGTTGATGGGTTCCTTGCTGTTGTGTGGTTCCATGGTGCGTCTTTACCTCGGGGAGTTTGGTAGCGATGCGAGGCGTGCGCCAAGCCAACCTTGGCTGGGAGCCAGGGAGATGCTCTGTTCCTGCTCCTGTTACGTGCGGGGTAACTGTTTTCACTTGTTTGGCTGGTTGATGTTTCGTGTGATTGTATTTGCATTGCGGCAGGCATGTCACTATATCAAAGCTTTTCAACCTGTGAAGATTTCCCAAATAGAGTCATTGCAGCCTTTGGGGTTTGGCTGCCTCTTCCCATGCCCTTTGTGCCCCGTCTCGGTGTGCTCAAGGGAGGTCTTTTCCTCCAGAGTTGATGAGTGCAGGCTTGTGGCTGACAGCGTTTGCTGTCTTTGCAAGTAGCATTGCAATCGCAAAAAGGTCCCCTTTCTCCTGCCTGAGAGCTCTGGAAGAGCAAGGAGCCAGCATTGCTCTTCCTGACTTGTTCTCCAAGCTCCAGGCTGGGGTGTGCGGGTCCATCGCTCCTGGGTCTGCGAGTCTTTGCTGGCCGCCTTCTGTGGCTGCCAGTGCGCTTCGGGCGCTTTCCGGAAAACGCAGGTTGCAGTTAGCTGTGTGTTGGCCTGTGTCTGGCAGCTCTTACCAGGCCTGTGGGCTCCCGGTGCTTCTGACGGGAGCCCTTCTTGGTGGAGCCCCAGGTTGCGGAGGGATTTACCTCCTGCAGCAGCAGCAGAGAGCACCGAGGCCCTGGTGAAAACGGAGGTGCTGATCATGCGCCAGCTCGTGAGAATCGCCGCTGTCGCTTGGGTAGAGAAAAGGTGCCTGTGGGGTAGATCAGCAGTTCGGTTCTTCGCCAGGCAAATGAGTCCAAGGTTCCTGTTTTTCTCGATTCGTCAGGATGCCCCAAGTGACTTAGCAGCTCTATGCTAGGGCAGGTGGCTCCTAGCGTCTTCAGGGCGGGGGAAATGTCAGCCTGCTGGTAGGAAGTGTCGAGGAAGTGGGGCTCTGCGCGTGTCCTGGCAGTTCTCTTGTGCACGTTCACTTTTATTGCTGCGGGCAAAACTCTGAGCACAAGAGGTGCCGGAGGTGGTGTGGCCCAGCGGGAGCTCTAAGGAAGAGGGGGGAGGGATGTGTTTTGTCAGACTGGGTGGCTTTCTTGCACCTACTTGGAGCTGAGACACTGCTCCTAAAAGCATTGGAAAGCCACAGCAGAGCCTGGTTGGGTAGAGCTGGAGTGACAGGAGGGCCGCAAAGCCGAGCTGGGCATTTCCCTGAAACTGGAATGCTTTTCCCCCAAACCGGACTGCTTTTTCTCTCTTTTTCTCTCTCTCCCTCTGTCCCCCTCTTTCTTCCCCCTCCCTCTTTTCCTCAGTGCCTCTCCCTCTTTCTGCCCTTTTCTCTCACACGCGCTTTCTTTCTCTCCTCTCTCTCACTCTTCCTTTCTCTTTCCCTCCCTCTCTTTCTCTCATCCTTTCTCCCTTTCTTTCTCTTTCTTTCTTTCTTTTTTTCTTTCTTTCTCTCTTTCTCTCTCTTTTTCTCTTTCTCTCTGTTGTTCTCTGTTCTCTGTTGTTCTCTCTTTCTGCTTCTCTGCCTCGTTCTCTTTCTCTGCACCTGTGTCTCACTCTCTTCTACCTCCCTTTTTCCTTCTCTCCCTTTCTTTCTTTTTTTCTTTCTTTCTCTCTTTCTCTCTCTTTTTCTCTTTCTCTCTGTTGTTCTCTGTTCTCTGTTGTTCTCTCTTTCTGCTTCTCTGCCTCGTTCTCTTTCTCTGCACCTGTGTCTCACTCTCTTCTACCTCCCTTTTTCCTTCTCTCCCTTTCTTGCTCTTGGTCTTTCCTTCTTTCTTCCTTCCCTCCCTTTTTCTCCCTCCTTCTCTTCTCTCCCTGTTTCCCTCTCTTGTTCTTTCTCTCTTTCTCTCTTTCCCTCCCTGTCTCTTTCTCATTCTCTCTCTTGCTCTCTCTCTCTTTCCTCCTCTCTCTTTCTCTCTCTCTCTCTATGGCCCCTTCTCTTCTTCCTCTCGCTCCTTCTCCCCCCTCTCTCCCTCCTTTGCTCTCTTCTTTCTCTCTTTCTCTCTCTTGCTCTTGCTTGTCTCTTCTCTCTCGCCTTCTCTTGCCTTCCTCTCCCTGTTTCTCTCTCTCCTGCCCTCTCTTTCTCCTTCTACCTGTCCCCCCCTCCTCTCTCTCCTTCTCTGTTCTTCTCTCCCTCCCTCCCTCTCTCATCTCCTTCTCCCTCTGTCTCTTGCTCTGTCTTCTCTTTCTCTTGCTTCCTCCTCCTCAGTCCCTCTGCATTTCTCTTCTTGTCTCGCTCTCTCCTTCCCTCTCTTCTCTCACTAGCCTTGTTTTTCGTTTTTCTCTCCCCTTCACTCTTACTCTCTTTCTCTTGCTTTCTCTCTCTCCCGCTGTCTTTCTCTACCTCGCTTGCTTTCTTTTGCTTTTTTCTCTTCTTTCTCTCCTATCTGCCCGTCCTCCTCCCTCCTCCTGTCTTTCTCTCGGTTTGCCTCTCTCTCCTTCTCTCCTTCTCTCTTTCATTCTCCTGGACTCTCTTTCTCTGCCCTTCTTTCCTTCTCTCCTTCTCCCGCTTGGTCTCTTTCCCCCTCTGCTTCTCTCTTCCTCTCACCCTCCTCTTTCTCTCCCTCTTTCTCTTTATTATTCTCCCCCCCTTTTTCCTCCCTTCCTCCCCCTCTTTCCCTCTCTCTTTTCCTTTCCTTCCCTCTTTCTCTCTCCCGCTTTCTCTCTTTGCCTCTTTCTCTCTTGTTCTCTCTCCCTCGCCCTTCCTCCTCTCTTGCCCTGTCTTGTTCTTTCTTTCTCTCCCTCTTTCCCTCCCTCTCTCCCCCTTTCTCCCTCTTTCTCCCTTTCTCACTCGGTTTTTCTCTTTATTTCTTTATTTCTTTCTCTGTTTCTCCCTCCCTCCCTCTCTCTTCCTTCTCTCTCCTTTTCTGTCTCCCTCTGTCTCTCTCTTTATCCCCCTTCCCTCTCTTTCTCTCTGCTTCTCTTTCCCTCTGTCTTTGCTTTCTCACTCTCTCCCTTTCTCTCTCTCCTTCTCCCCCCTTTTCTGTCTCCCTGTCTCTCTCTTTATCCCCCTTCCCTTTCTCTCTTTCTCTCTGCTTCTCTTTCCCTGTCTTTGCTTTCTCACTCTCTCCCTTTCTCTCTCTCCTTCTCCCCCTCTCCCTTTCCCCCTCTTATGCCTTCTCTCCCTCTCTCCTTCATTCTTTCTCTTTTTCACTCATTCTCTCCCTTTCTCCCTCCTGCTGTCACTCTCTCTTCCTTCTCTTCTCCCTCTATCTTTATCTGTATTGATCTTGCTCTTACTCCTTCTCTCTGTCGCTTCTTTCACCATTCCTTTCTCTTGCTCTTTTTCTTTGACTCTTTCTCTTTTCTCTTGCTCTTTTTCCCTCTTTCTCCCTCCCTATTTTCTTTCACTCTTCTTTCTCTCTCTCCATTTCTCTTGCTTTCTTTCTGTCTCGCTCTTTCTTCCTCCTTCTTTTTCTCTCTCCCTTCCTCCTCCTCTCCTTTCTCATGCTTTCCCTTTCTCTTTCTCTTGTTCTTTCTCTCCCCATCTTTCACTCTTTCTGTCTTTCCTTCTCTCCTTTTCTCTATCTCATTACCTCTCCTGTTCTTTCTTTCCCTTTCTCTCCCTTTTATTTCTTTTATCCATCTCTTTCTCCCTTTCTGTTTATCACCTTCTCTCTCTTCCTTGTCTTTTTTTTTCTCCCTTTCTCCCTCTTGTCCTTTCTCTTTTTCCTTTTCCTTTTCTGTTTCTTTTCTTCTTTCTTTTCCCTCTCTCCTTCCTCTTTGTCTCTCCCTTTCTTCCTTTTTCTCTCTCCTTCACCCTCTTGCTCTTCTCACTCTCCCTCAGCCTCTCTCTCCTTCTTCCTCCCTCTCTCTCTCCTTTTGTCTCTTCTCTCTGTGTCACTTTCTCTACCTTCCCCTTTCTCTCATCTGTCTTGTCTTTCTCTTTGTTGCTCTCTTCCTCTGTCCTTCTGTATTTCTCTTCCTCTCACTCGCTTTCTCTTGTCTCACTCTTGTTCTCACTCCTTCTCTCTCCCTCCTTCTCTTTCTCTTTCCCTCACTTTCTTTCCCTCTGTTGCTTTCCTTTCTCCCTTCTCTCTCCTTCCTCCCCCTGCCTCCTCCTCCTCTCTGCCTCCCTTTCTTTCTCTTTTTCTCTTATACTATATCTCCCCCTTCCTTCTTTCTTGCTTTCTCCCTTTTTCCTGCTCTCTCCCTTTTCTTCCTTTCCTTCTTTCCCTCTTCTTTCTCCCTCCCTCTTTCTGTCCCTCTCTCTCACTCTTTCCCCCTCTCCCATTCCATCTTCCTCTTTTTGCTTCTCCTTCTGTTTTTCTTCCTCTTTATCCCTCTTCTTCTCCTTCTCCCTCCCTCTTTCTTCCTCTCTCTCTCCCTCTCTCTATCCCTCCCTTCTCTTTGCCTTTTTCTTGCTCTTGTTCTTTCTCCATTTCCTCTTTTTCCTTTTCCCTCTCCTTCTTTCTTACTTCTCTCTCTCTCATCTTTTTTCACTTTCTCCTTTCCTTTCGTTTCTCTCCCTCTCTCCCTTTTTTCTTTCTCTCCCTCTCTTGCTTTCTCCCCTTTCCTCTCTCTTCTCTCTCCCCCTTGTCTCCTTTTCTTTCTGCTTTTCTCCTTCTCTTTTTCCCTCCTTCTTTTCCTGCTCCTTCTTTCTCTCTTCTGTTCTCTCCCTTTCTCTCCCACTTTCTCCCTCTTCCTCCCTCTTGCTTTTTCTCTCTACCTTGTTCTCACTCCTTTTTTCTCTTTCCCTCTCTTCTCTTTTCTCTCCTGTCTTCTCTCCTCCCTTCTGTCTCTTCTCTCCCTTTCCTTTTTTGTCTCATTTCTCTGTACTTCTGCTCTTCTCTTGTGCTATTTTTCTCTCACTCTCTCCTCTCTCTGGGCTTTTTGTGCTCTCCTTCTTTCTCCTCTCTCCCTTTCTCTCTTCCCCCTCTCTTCTCTTTCCCTTTCTCTCCTGCTTTCTTTTCCTTTTCTCTCACCCCCCCTTCCCCACCTCCCCCTTCCCTCCTCCCCCCCTTTCTCCCCTTCCCCCCTCTTTCCTCCCCTTTCCCCGCTTCCCTCTTCCCCTCCATTTTCCTCCTCCTCCCCCCTCCTCTTCCCCCCTCTCCTTCCCCATCTCCAGCCATCGAACTGGTAGAGTCTGATTTGCTTTGCTCTTTAATTGACAGGCTTTCTCGTAGTAGAAATATAGAAAAGATGTATATTAGGTGATCTGTTTTCGGTGGGAAGGGGAGCGGAGGGGAGGGGAGGGAGGAAGAAGGCCCCTGACTAATCTCCAGGCTGTCCCCGCTCAGGAGCCAGCGTGACAGCTGCGGGAGCGCGAGTCCCCCGCGCTGCGAAGGCTGCGTGGGCCGCCCAGCGGGGCAGCTCCGGGCCTGCGCACGCCCGGGGCTCGCGGCCCTTCCAGAGGCGGCCAGGCCTTCGCGCCAGCCACGGCCTGGCAGCGAGCGCCCCCGGCAGCGGCAGGTCGTGCGGGGGCTGCAGGCAGCGAGCAGCCGGGCAGGGGCTGCGGTGCCCAGCGGTGCCGCCACCGCGTCGCCGGGCTCTCGCCTCCCACTCCCCGCGCACCGGCAGCACCGGGGCGAGGCGGCTCCCGGGGCTCTGGGCCCCGCCATGCCGCTGCCGCTGTCGCCGGTCGCTGGGCCCCGGGGCGCCGCCGCGCGGGGGCTGCCCGGGCCCTGCAGCGCCCCCGCGGCCGCCAGGCGGCGCCGCCGTGCGCGGGCGAGCGGCGCTGAGGGGCGGCAGGTGCGCGGCGGCCCCGCGCCAGGCCGGGCGGGCGCTACAGGAACCGGAACCGGCGGGGCGGGGCACTACTGGAACCGGAACCGGAACCAGCGGCAGCAGAAGCAGCGGGAGGAGCAGGAAGAGGAGCAGCAGCAGGGAGCGGGGAGGCGGGACGGGCTCCGGCTCTGCCGGGAGGCACCTGGGGCCCCCCCCGGGGGGGGTCGCAGCGGGCGGCCCGGGCTTGTCCGCGGGGCAGCGGGGGGCGGAGGCCCGGCCCGGCCCCGCAGCCGCCGGGGCTGGCGGGAGCCGCAGCCGCCGGGAGCGCCGGGCCGGGCCGGGCCGGGGGGAGTCGCGGGGCCCCCCTGCTGCCTGCCTGCCTCGGGCGGGGCGGCCCCGGCCCCCGTGACACACGCAGGCAGGCGGCAGCAGCGCGAGGGAGCCCCGGGCCGGGCCCGGTGCGGAGCCCCGTGGGGCCGCGAGCGCTCCTGGGACGCCTCTGCCCTCCCGCGGGAGCCCCGAGCCGCGGGGCTGGCACGGACGGACGGATGGACCGCGCCGAGCGAGAGCCGGATGGAGCGCTGAAGCCGCCGCCGGGAGCAAGAGCCACAGGAGCCGCGGCCACGCCGGAGCTGCCGCTCGGGCCGAGGCCCCGGGCCAAAGCCACCGGCTGCTGCCCAGCGCCGCGGGCTGGGGCCGCTCCGGTGCGGGGCCCCCGCAGGAGCGACGCGGCTGGGAACCAGCCGCTGCCCCGGGCACAGGGGTGGCGCCGCGTCCCACCGGGCAGCCCTGAGCCTGGCGGCGGGGAAGGGGTGTCTGGCACCAAGCGAGCGCAGGGGCACGGAAGCGGCGCCGAGTGACAAGCTTGTGCACGTGGCATCGATAGTGACTAATGCGTTCATACTGATCCAATAACTATAAGTTAATTGATTAACTATTGACAGGGCCATAAATCAGTTGCTGTCACAGCTTAGAGATTGTGGCATCATTTAATAGTGCATCAGTATTGAAGCCTTAGCTGATGGAGATTGGATCAGTGTTGACTAATTACTTTATGAATATTCAGTTGAGCAATGAGCTTAGGTACATTGACTCAGGGACAACTAATGACCTAACATCTGTGGAATCCCTATTGACTAATCAGTCACTTAATATTGCTGCAAAAACTATAAGCTAACTGTTTATTTAGTATTGAAAGTATTGTGTGAACGTTGACTAACTGGTTTATATATGTTGACTCACTGTTGACTACTTGGACTAATTGAGCATTTAGCTTATGACTGTTGAATCGATAATGACTCCCTGGTCAGGATTGATTCGATACCTCTAAGCTAATTGGTTAATTAGTGTTGAAAGTCTTGGATGAATGTTGAATAAATATTGGCCCTAGAAGATGGTGTCTCCTGGTGTTTCCTGCCCCAAAACCGCTTTCGCGCCAGAAACTATCTCAGACACGAGGTTGGGCCTGGTGCATGCCAGCCTCCCTGCCCTGGGGGTACTCATGGACGGACCCCCCCCTTCGGGGAGGGTCCACACACCCTGCCTCCCCCCACCCCTCTGCCTCCCCCCACCCCAGAAAGGGCCCCCACCCCCCAGCCTCCGCTTTGGGGCTGGAAGCGGCTGAACTCACCTCCCTTTCCAAGTCCCCAAAACGCAGGACTTAGCCTCCATTTTCGAGCTCAAAAATGCAGGACTTGGTCTCTGTTTTCAACCACAAAAACAGCCCACTAAGCCTCCATTCTTGACCCCAAAAAGGCAGGACCTAATCCCTGTTTGTGAGCTCAGAAAGGCAGGGCTCAGTCTCACAGTAACAGAAGCAGCCCCCTAAGCCTCCATTTGTGGAGCCAGAAACGCAGCACTTAGCCAAAGCCTTATGCAGCACTTTTTCTTCAGCCCCAAAAAGCAGGACTTGGCCTCTGTTTCTGAGCTGAAAAACACAGGACTGAGCTGTTGTTTTTTTTTTTTTGGGGGGGGGGGGGGCTGAAAACAGAGACTGAAAAAGCCACCATTCTGGACCCAAAAATGCAGCACTCGGTCTTCGTTTCTGAACACAAAAATGCAGGGCTTCGTCTCCATTTTGAGCCACAAAAACAGCCCACTTAGCCTCTGCTTCTGGCCCCTAAACGCAGGCCTGAGCCTCTGTCTCCAACCCCCAAAACAGTGCACTAAGCCTCTGTTTCTGACCCCAAAACCCAGGGCTTCAGCCCAGCTGCTGAGCTCAAAAACACAGGCCTTGGGCACCTGTTCTTGGGCTTGAACACAGAGCCTGCGGCCCCACTGCCGGCCCCCAAAACGCAGCATTTGGCCTCTTTTGGGAGACCTGAGGACAGCGGCCCTCGCCTCCCTTTTCAAGCCCCCCAAAGCCCCCCGCGGCCGCTGCTCTGGAGCCCGAAGCCCGGGAATGACGCCATGCTTCCAGCCCCAGGAGCAGCCGGGCTCCCCCAGCCCGTGTCCGGCCCCGCAGCCCCGCACGCGGCCCGTGTCGCCCCCGCCCGCCCCTGCCCCGGCCGTGTGCGGGGCCCGGTGCAGCAGCCCCAGCCCGGGCAGCCCCGGGCGGCTCTGGGTCCTGCTCGGGAGCTGCGCCGGGGTGGCCCCGCGGCGAGGGGAGGGCCCGGCCCCGGGAGCGGGGCACCGCGGGCGGGGGGCGCCGGGCTCCGGCCCTTCGGGCTTTATTCCCCGGCGCGGCCCGGCGGGACACGAGCCGCGGCCACAGCGGGAGGCGCCGGGCCGGGCGGCGGCCCCGCGGGGGGTAGCAGGGCCTGGCTCCGGCCGCCGCAGCCGGGCAGCCCCAGCCCCGCTCCCGGCTCCCCCGCCCGGCCCCGCGGCCGAGCCCCCCCGCTCCTCACCTGGGGCCGCCGCCGCCCTCCCGGCCCCGAGCGCCCGCGCCGCCACGGAGCGACAGAGCGACGGAGGGAGGAAGCGGACGGCAGCCGCGAGGGACCAAACTGAGCGCGCCGCCCGCCGCAGCCCGCGCACGCGCCCTGGCGCCCCGCCCCCGCCCCGCGCTCTGGCCCCGCTCCACCCCGCCCCACTCCAGGCCGCTCCCCCGCCCCGCCCCCGCCGCCTCGCCCCGCCCCCGCCCCCGCTTCACGTGTGTCACGAGCGCACCGTCCTCAGCCAGGCCGCGCGCGCTGGGCGACGTCCCGGCAGCGCGGGGGCGATCGGCGGGTGCCGCTGCCCCGCCGCGGGCCCGAGCTGCCCGTGTCCGGCCCCGGCCCCGGCGCTGCGCTGCGCCCCCCGCGCCCGCGATCCCCGTCCCGGGCTGCAGCCGCGCCGGCCCCGGCGGCGGCGCGGGGACCCCGCGCTCGGCTCTGCCCGCGGCAGCCGCGGCGTTGCCGGGGGCGCCCCGGGGGGCGGCGCGGGGGCCGGGGCCGGCTGAGGGCGGCTGGGGCGGCGCGGGGGCAGCGCGGGGGCGGGCGCGGGTCGCTCCGTGTTGGCTGCAGCCCGGTGACGGGCGGCGGCGCGGGGCATCGTCGCCCCCCGCCCCCCCCAACCCCGCCGGGACGGAGCCGCGCGGGGCTTCGCGGGGCGCCCGGGGCCGCGGCAGATCTGCCCCAAGCGCCGCCGTGCGCGGGGTCCCGCGTGGCGGCGCCGCAGGGCGCAAAGGGGCCGCTCGTGCCCCGCGTGACCGGCGCGGTGCGGCTCTGCCCGGCGCGGCACGTGGCGGCCGCGGCCCCTGCGGGCGCCGTTTCTGGCGGCGCCGGTGTCACCGAAATCGGGAGCAAAACTCCTCAACGCCAGTGTCGCACTAAGCAGCAGGCGTTCTCCGTATCACAGCGCCGGATGCGCGGGGGGGGGGGGTCGCTCCGCTCCGCCCAACGTGCATGCCGTGTGTTGCATTAGCCAAAGTTTCTGTTGCTCTGTTACATCCGTAGGCATCAAATTTCCCGGAATGATTATACATATTCATTCTATTTCCTGGAAGGAATTATCACATTTACATAGCCATTACGCAGGTGGTCTGAGTCTCCGGGGGGCTTCGATGGGGGTCTCTGGTGGTTGCTGACGAGGTGCCTTTTCCAGGAACGCTGAGCTCCTTTGCCATATTGGTCTCGGCTTGGCTCGTTTCTTTGCTTGAGACGGCTGCCTTGTTCCTGGCCTTGGTCTCAACTGGGTTCTGCTGGTTTCGCTGTGCTCCTTGAGGCTGCATCAGTCACAGCTGCGAGAACTGTGTCCTTGGGTGCATTCTCGTCTGAAGCTCCTGGCAGCAGCCCCCCCCCCTCCCTCCCCTCCCCCTCTTGAGACTCCTTGTCTGAGGCCCCTGCTAACACCGGGGCTGGGGCCGCTTTTCCCTGGGAAACGGCCCAAGCGGCCGGGAGCCGCCGCGGCGCTGCCCTGTCACCGGCGCCTGTCAAACCCGCACTGCTCGAGGAGGGCTCGGGGGCAGCACAGCAGTGCCCACTCGCACGGGGGGCCTGGGCTGGGGGCGCTGGGGGTCCCTGGGCAGGTCCCGGCCCGGGGTGACCCTGCCCAGCTCCAGGCCTGGCTCCGGCTGCCCCGGGGGGCTCGGGCTGGCCCTGGTGCCTGGCGCTACGGGACGGGACAGGACGGGACGGGACGGGACAGGACGGGGGGCCCCGGGGCGGCGGCAGGGCCCAGCCGGGGAGGGCAGTACTGGGGGCCCCTGCCCTGGGGGGGCTGCGAGCGCCCATCCCACCATTTTTTACACCCCCTCCCCTGGCCACTTATGACGACCCTTTCAAATCATTAAATGCCCTGCTGACATACCCTGCCCCCCCCCGGCCACTCGTTCTTGATATCCATCTCGATGCCTTTTGGTAGGTCTGGCATTGGAGGGGCATCGATGCTGCTTGCTATTGAGAGGGAGCGATGTCGATACCTTCGATGCCTGGCAAGAGGAAAAGGGGGGGCGAGAGCAAAAGCAATCGATGCCTGTCGAGATGGAGAGGTATCGATGCGTCCCGAGAGGGAAGGATAGGTAGGGATGTCGGGCCCTAGCGGTACGTCTGGAAAAGAATATTCGCCAAGGCCCGTCAATGTCAAAAACGGTCCATGTCGATAGTCGTCTGTGCGTAGGGAGAGCAGCACGGGCCGCAGAGCGGAAGGTATGCACGGGTGTGGGGAAGCAGAGGCATTGGTACCTGTCGACAGGGTTTCATATCTTTATCAATCGATATCGCCCCCCCCACCACCACTTTTTGCAGCCCCCTGCCACTTGTTACCGCAACACCCCCACGTGTTAGGCCACCTTCCGACATATCTCGTGCCACCTCCACTTATTATTGACATCCACATCGAACCCTATGGATAGGTGTGGAATTTGACAGGCATCGATGCTGCTCCATTTTCAGAGGGATCTGTGTCGATATGGTCGACGCCTACCGAGAGCGAAACAGGGCAGAGAGCAAAAGCCATAGATGCCTGTGGAGATGGAGAGGTATCGATGGCTATTGGCAAGGATCGATAGTGACAGCTACCAAGAACCAAGGATCCGTTGTGCTCTTGATGCCTCGAAGCAACTCTGGAAATGGACAGGCCTCGATGCCTGTCGAGATGGAGCGGGAGCGATGCGTACCGAGAGTGACGGAGAGCTAGGGATGTCATGCCCTGGCGATAAGTGTGGAAATTAATAGTCACCGAGACCCATCAAGGTCAAAAACGGTCAATGTCGAGAGTCATCGGTGCCTACCAAGAGCAACATCGGCCACAGACCGAAAGGTATGCGCGCGTGTCGGCAACGGGACGTATCGGTGCCTATCGATGGTCTTCAATATTAATATCGAAGCCAATCGACAGGTGTGGAATTCGACAGGCCTCAATGACGTGACAGTGTGCTCCTTCCCCCCCCCCCACTGATGTGCTCTCTCCCCCTCAACCTGACCTCCCTGTAAGCAGCACCTATGTAGGGGCTAGTTGAGCGTGCGCCAACTAAGGCCCATCTAGCATGCAAATATGACTGTGAGTCAATCATCCCCCCCCATAAATAGGGGGCAGCCCAGAGCCCATGGAGCTCTCCTGAACGGCAGTGGGCTGCACTGCAGAACCTCCTCTTGAGCAGGGACACCTCTCACGGTCACTCCTCGAGGCTGAGAGATTCCTTACCCGCCACAGATCCTCGGGAAGTGATTAATAGCGTGCTGAACTTTTGCGAACTTTGTGAAACTTTGCTGAGTTATATCTCAGATTAATTGCGCACATAACCCCTTAGACATAAACCGTTGACCAAGTCTGGGACTAGGACTGGATCCAGCTGCACCTAGGCTCCTCTCCAAAGGAGTTTAGAAAGCAAGGGGCTCCAGTCTGAACCTCGTGACTCAATGGCAGGGTCTCCATTGCATGCGCATCTGACCCTGTCCTTCATGCAGCAAATAATTGAGTGAACCTTGCCAATCGAACCTCGTTAAATCGTTCTTATTTACGATTGAACTTTGTTAAGTCACTGTCTTACTGCAATAAATGTAGTGCTGCTTTCCTCTTACGAGTGAAGTGCATCACTCCTTTCATAACACCGTCCCAGCCAGGCCACAAAACCGGGCACACGGGAAGCAGAGAGACCCGGGCCAGAGCCTGAACAAAAATCCAGCGCGCTCCCACTAGCGCACAGGGGCCATTGCTCCAGCACAGAGGCCCCGCGAGCCAGGAGCGGCTCGCGCCACTGCTCACACCAGCGCCAGGGCATTCGGCCGCCTAGAAAGCCTCGCTGGCACCCAGGGGCCCCATGGCAGCAGCACAAAAGCTGCCAGGTCACACAGGCTGCCAAACTGCTCTCCAGCTCCCCGGCCAGCCCACAACACAACCCTTTCTCAAATGTAGCAGGACTAATTCATCCCGATGCCATGGAAGAAAAGCCGGGGCCAGAGGCAAGGCAACATCATTGCCTTTCTCTTCCGCATTTCGGAGCTGCGTTTCTGGAGGCCCCAGAAGCCCTTCTGATAGACCCGGGGTCTCTGGGCTCAGCCCTGCACAAAGGCAAAGCAAAGCTGGGCCCTGGCCCACCCTGCTGCAGCCTCCGCACACATGGGGAGATGCAGGAGGATGCGCACACCGAGCACGGGGCTCCCTGGAGACCCCAACGCGGGAAGGCCGTGCATGGCGCTGCTTGGGACCAGACAGCCATGGAGCTGCTTTCCAGGGATGGGGGGGTTTCCCTGGGAACGTGGTCCTGCGGGAATCGCCACTGCAGGCAGAGCGGGGCTGGCTACAAGCAGCCGCTGGGGACGGACGGGGGCAGGCCAAGCTGCCAGCGAGGGCTGCAGCTTCTGCCCAAATCAGGCTGCCCGGGGACCCCATCACCTGCCCCTTTTGCCTGTCGCCACCCAGCAATGCAGCCCACAGCGCCGCTGGCCCAGGCGCCTTTCCGAGCAACCTCCTGGGGGCTCCCAGACACGGACCTGCTCGGGGACTCATGCCACCCCCATCGAGGGACTCTTTTGGCTTTAAATGGATGAGGCAGCATGGCTTTGACACCATCTGCCTGCTCGCTGGCTTCACTCAGGGGGCTCCCCAAAGCGGCACACGGGGCAGGCAGACCTACAAGCACAGGCAGGGGCAGTTCTCAGGGCCTCGACAAGCAGCCTCAAAAGAGGACAAGCTGACAAGGACTAAGCTGCTCTCAAGCTTTTTGCGCTGGGAGCAGGAAGAGCTGGGAGTTCATCTCTGAAACTAAACACGCAGCCAAACCAGGAGATCGCAGTGGTGCAAGTGCCACATGGAAAATCCAGTTAAGGGGCATCTTTGGAGGTCCCAAATCGCATGGCAGAGGTATACTGCAAGAGCACTGATGAAGCGACCCAAAGAAGGGGCAGGGGGAAGATGCGCTTCACACACAGCAGGCTTGCTGCGGGATTTGGACCCTCACCACCACCAGCTTTACTCGAGCCTCTAGCTAGGACCCATCCCAAGCAAAGCGGGCTCCAGTTTCATTGCCCACGTCCACCCACAACTCAG
Source organism: Apteryx mantelli (assembly GCF_036417845.1). Lineage (NCBI taxonomy): Eukaryota > Metazoa > Chordata > Aves > Apterygiformes > Apterygidae > Apteryx > Apteryx mantelli. The sequence goes on along the minus strand of NW_027118784.1, from coordinate 2,020,938 downwards.
GCTAAAACCAGTGCCCCTGCAGCGCCAGCCCCAAACCCAGCCACAGCCAGCGCAGTCGCAGCTCTGCAGCTAGTGCCCTTGGCTGCTGCGCTGCGCAGCTGTCACACTGCCTTGATGCTGGCTAAGAACTCGTACAGAGGGGAACTGGAGGGAAGAGAGACACCCCACTGGGCAGCCCTTTCAGGGGACCGGGCCCTCCTTTGGGCTTTCCTAGTTACAAAGCATGCAGTGGTTGGAGACAAAATCCACTGCTGGTCGGCTGAGGGCGTCTGCTTGGACAACGAGATTTTGAACAGGAAGGCATCGGCCACTTTAGGCCCTCTCCTAAGAATAGCCTTGCCCAGCCCAAAAGGGCCCCTCTTCTCAACTGGGTCCCTCTTCCAAAGAGCTTCAAGCAAACCATCAGCAACCCAGCAACTGCCAGCTCCCACCTCACCCCCGCAGCAAACACGGCTGCGCACAAAAGCCCTAAACACAAACGGCAAAGGAGAACAGGGCAGGGAAAGCGCACGAGGGACCCGGCTCAGAGCAAGGTCCTTCCCAGCACGGCAAAATTGAAGATGCTTCCGTCCTCCGGAGCACCGCAGGCAGAAATGGCAGCAGACCTGCTTCTGTGCAGCCGGATTAAATCCTTCAAGCAGCAACCTGGGGAGAAGGCTGGGCCTCGAGTGTCAGACCCACACTAAGCAGGGGGGCTCCGCTTTGGGAAGCCACAGGGCCTAACGCAGGATTGTTGCCGCTCCGTCACCTGACACAGCCCCTCTGCCCCCCATTTCCTTCCTTTAGGGGTACACGCACAGAAGAAAGGCCCTTTCTTTTACTCCCACAAGTCACATGAAAGCAAGCCTTGGGTTTTACAGCAAGGCCCAAGCAAGGCATGATTAGGAAGGGACTTCTCAAATAAAAGGGCAACTCCCTGTCTCCAGGTCGGCAGAAACGCCTGCGAGCACTAACAGCCTGATCAAGGAGGGCAAGCAGGCGCCTCGGGACCGAGCGAGCAAGGAAACGCAACGCTCCCCTTGCCTTGACGCTCAAGCTCGCCGAGGAGGAAGGAGGGAGGCCAGACCCCACGGCGTCCAGCTGACCACGGCACAGCGCCAAAAGGGGCTGCAGGAAGAAAGCTTTGGGCAGGGCAGCACCCTGGCACACCGCACATATCCTGCCCTGCGTGGCGCTGCCCACCACTTCTCCACAGCCATTGCCGCACAGTTATAGTTAAGGGCAAAGCCGCGGGGCTGCCTGCTCCCCCCGTACGCACCAGCCACCCAGCCATCAACACGTGGCAAGCACTGCTCTCCGGGCTCGCTCCTGGCAGCGGGGAAGCGCAGCCGGAGCGCGTTACCTTGGGACACCATCACTCCCCAGGGCACACTCTTCCCTGCAGGGCACCTGACCCCAAACTAGCTCTGCAGTGAGCGCAGACGCTGCAGCTGGGGCAGCACTCACGCTGCAGCAGAGTTTTGTGGCTCTGGCACGGACGTGGCTCTGCTCAGCACCCGGACGCCGCTGGGCAGGACTCACACAGCGCAAGTGGCCAGGCACAGAGCTCCTCGCCGGCTGCAACCCCACACAAAGTGCCCCGGCCTCAGACCACCCCACAACAGACCCCTCAGCGCTGGGCTCCTCACAGCACCTGATCCCAGCCCTGCAGCCTGGGGCCCCAGGGAACAGGCCCTGCTCTGCCCACTTAGGCTGCCTGCGCTTGCACCGGCTCATTACTACTTTCAAATGCCCGGCCCATCACCAGCTGTTAAAGCAACTTGCTCAAAACCTCCACACAGCCTAAACTAGACACTGCTTTGGGGAAAACTCCTTGGGCCTGGCTTAGAGAGGCTGCCTTTATTCCAGCAGCTGATCCTGGGCACTACCTACACGAGCCCTCACCCTTTCCACTGTGCTTGCAGCTTCTTCAGCCTTTCAGCCTTCTCAACCCTTTTTTGCCCTTTCCACTGAGAAGCCCCTAATGGAATCACGCTATAGCAAGAGGACTCACTCTGCGCAGAGAGCAAGAAGGGTTTGTCCTTGATTCTAACAGTCAAGAAACCTTTTCCTCAAAAGCTGCGCATCCACTGCAAAGGAGATTCACGGGGCCCCAAACCACGGTCAGGAAGCACTGCTGTATCCAAGTGACTTTCCTTACTACCATCCACACCCAGCTCCGTTTGCTTTAAGGTTATCACTGCCCCTGCAGCAATTTAGTGATCTAGAGGGAAGGCATTAAGTTACGGGTAATCTGAAGGTTGGGCATTCTGCGGTGAATTTATTGTGGGTTTTGTGTTTTTTTTTTAATTTCAAGTTTTATATGCCAGACATGCACAGAATCTCCCTTTAGGCTCAAGCAGATACAAAACAGCTCTGTTGCAGTTTTCACAGTGCCAAGCTCATACATTCCTCCCATGGCATGACCAAATCAAGAGCTGTCCTTTAAGAGAGAGAGAGAAAGAGAGAGAGAGAAATGAATCACTCCCCTATTCAGAACCAGGAGGAGGTAAAAAAAAAATACCCCAAAGCTTGGGGGGAGGGGGGACAAAACCCCACCCAGCCCACGAAGATATTCTGGTACTAACCCTGCTGGGGCAGCTGCTAACACAACTGCTTGCCAACCAAAGGGCATTAGCCCAACCAGCGTGTCAGCACAGTTGACCCAGGAAGGCTCGTGCATGCACAGCATGGCGCGCGCAGTGATTCCCTTTGCCTGTATTGACCTGACAGGGGGTTGGTAATTCTGCTTTGCCTCAACTGCTGCAAAAACAACAAACCTTTTCCGAAAGCCAGGCGGAGAGCTGATGGCATTGGAGCAGCTCAGTCTCAGGGGAGAAATCCAGCAACACCTGACCAAAAGAAAACTGGAAGCACAGGCTCAGTGTCGCTGCCCACATCCCCCCTTCAAAATGCACCTCCCCCTCCCTACCCCCGGCTGTATCCATTCCTGCCCTCCCATGCCACCCCCATCCTCATCCCACCCACATCCACCCACTAGTCTTCCCCTAAAAGGGGGAAAAAACAAACACAAACACACACTGCTTGCTGGTTCACACAACCTCAGGTTTCTCAGGAGGCCTGACACAAACTGGACAAGGCAGCAAGGCTGAGCTCTTCCCAAGCACTGTCTGACCTTGGGGACTCAGCAGGACCAAGCCTTTGGGGGGGACCTTGCAGCAGCAGCAAGGACAGGGGAAAAACACTCGAGCGTCTTGGACAAGGAGGAGTTTGAGACCTACACAGGACAGTTACAGCCTAATATTCCTCACTCTAACTTGTAAGGGAGGGAAACAAACCTTTGCTTTAAAGAAGAGAGGAAGAACCAGACTTGGTGCTTGCTCTGCAGCTCTGCAGGGGATGGGCTGAGCCTGTCCCTGCAGAGCACAGGGCTGGGAGCAGGCTGTGCAGCCAAGACATTCGGAGGCCTGTCTCCTCCCTGCTGCTGCCTGAGCCGTCCGTGGTGGCTGCTCTCACCCGGCTGCCCTGGTCCTTGCTCAGTGCCGCGGCCATGGAGGTGAGGAGCTCTCTGGCACAGGCCTTCTCTCTCGCGAGGTGTTACGGCGCCCGGCACAAAGGGGCCCTGGATTTCACTACAGCCTCTTTGAGCAAAGGCAGGAAATGTTAGTGTGTCCTTTCTTTCCTTTCCTCTCTCCCAGGCTTTTTAAGGTCTTCCCATCCTCGGTGAGGGCTTTTACACACAGTCATTCACCCCTCAGGCTGTCAGCTCAGGGTTTTGGGGCACTGAAAAAGTCAGAGGTTTCAAAGGGAGAGGAAAAGCCAGGGCAGTGAGCCCTTTTGGGTTTCTTCCTCCCCTGGGCTCAGGCTGGGCAGCTGATGGGTAGGACTTGACCAGGTTCCCCTCCAGGGGAGGGGAAAGGTGCCTGCTGAGTTGGAAGGCAACTCAGCCGGGCTTCTGGGGACCATCTTCTCAGCAAGGGAGAGGAATTGCTCATGGTGTTTCTACAGTCTCTTGTAGCTGAGCTGAAGAGCAGCTCAAAGGAGAAGCTCTTCATTCAGAGCAACATAGCCCCAACCTTCTCTGTACAATCTTGTCTGATCTGCTTTTTTAATGGGAAAAGCAACTTCGTGACAGAGCAATACTCCAAGTTCATCAGGTTGTACCTTGAGACAGCTTTTCCTGGGTTCTTTTCTGTTCATCTTTGGATTTCTCCAGTTGCTTTTACTTTCATGGTCTTATCAACTTCTCAGTAGACAGATGTACACAGCACTTTGAACAGCAGTTCTTGAACTGATTTTCTATGGGGCAGCCTTCTTCAACATAATCACTACCTCCTTTTATACCCTCTTATTTGATTTATGGAAGCAGAATACATAAAGCATATTTGGACACCTTGCACTTGCTTGGAGAACCTTTCCTTCAGCCAACAACATCAATGGTGAGGACCAGGACGCGAGATGGGGGGCAGTCCTGTGAGCCCATCATTGGGTGAAACGTGACCCGTTGTGCCTGGAGTGATTTTTGGAGCAGGCATTCATGCCAGCTCTTCTCACAGTGGTTCTATTTTTCAAGTGCTTCTTGGTGTTTCTCCTGTTAATGGGAGAAGGATTTGCAGGAGCACAGAGAAGAGCCTGCTCTCCAGCAGGCAACTGAACTGCTCTGTGACCTTGCCTTCTTCACGGTCATATTTGGCCCTTGAGCAGCTGCCTCATAAACCTGTCTGCAGAGAACTTGCATCCTGTCCCCAGGCAGCCTTTGCGGCAGTGGAGGGGGAGGATATGTTCCCTTTGCATGGGTGCCACCAAAGGTCTGAATTCTTCACCCACCTGAGGGGCAGTTTAAAGAGGGCCCGAGGTGACCGCGGGTTATGGTATTCGGCCTGCTCAGAGGGTGCGTGATTATTGGCAGTGGTGGCATCTGCCTGCTCCTTTGCGGGTTTAGCATCTGCCCCTGATTTACTGCCTTGTCCTCTCCTGCTTTTCCCCACTGCTGCCTGTGTCCTTGACCTCTGCCCAAGGGAGGCATGGGGCCGCTGCTTGCAATGCATGCTGCGACACCTCATCAGGGGGCTGCTAAGGTCCTACAGAGGCACATGCTCACCCAGAGGGGCCTCCCCTTGCTCTCTGCCTTCTTCAGGCCACTCTGCAAGCGCTCGTGCCCATCGCAGCCACAGTCCCTGGCACTGCAGTCTCAAGGCTGCCAAATGTCACCCCACTGCACTGCAACTGCAGTTCTCTTCCAGTCACTGGCAAGTCAAGGGCCAGCGAGGACTGGTCAGGGCTGCTCCACCTCTGGGGGGTATCTAGGGTTAAGGCCAGCTCTGCGGCATGCTCCTCTTGCAAGGTTCTTGCACTCTGCTCCTGGGCAAGCCGGCACATCCGTTGCTCCTGGGGGCAGGAGGCAGCCCTGCCTAGGTGGTTCTCAGCCTTCTTCTGAGGCCTCGTAGGGACAAGGTTACATGTCCACGTGCTCTGCAAATTGCTTGTGCATCCAATGAGCCCTTATCCCAGGCAGGTACATATTCAAGGATCCTGGCAGGGACACCAACCCATAAAGAGAATAGACTTTGGTCAGTTGGACTCACCTGGAGAGTTGACCATGCAGGATGATGTGCACGCTTCATCTTGATGGCTCTGATCGAAATCCAGCCCAGGAAGCTGTTGCTCTCCGATACGCGACAGTGCATGCAGAAGGCTCTCGGACAGCACGTAGAGGGATGCCACACAGGAACCTAGAGAAAGAGAGCAAAGAAGCTAGCAGCATCCTCATGAGCACACAGAAACAACTCCAAGCTCCTCCAGAAGCACCATCGTTCTAGGCCACTTTCTGCACGGCTCCCAAAATCCCAGGGACAAGCCACCGCAGAAGGGCTAAAGGGCTAGTGCAAAGCAGCATGGCACCAGCTCCTGTTACTGCCATTGGTGGGAAACCACACTGGGGCACAGCAAAGGTGCCTCAGGCTGGCCTTGCCTGCAGCTGCGCTATCTAGGGCCTGGCAAAGCTCACTTACCACCATGCCTTGCAGATCAACCACCTTATAGATGAGTGGAAGGGCCCCACAAGCCCAGACATTTTCCCACCTGCTCCTACTTCAGCTGGGCTTTTGCAGCTACTCCTCTCCTACTTCTCCACAGAAGCAACTCCCCTAACACTTCCAGCTATCACTCCCAAGAAGGAAAAACCCACATCCTATTTTTGACCTCTGCCAGGGGGTTCCCACAAGTTACTGGCTCAGAGGTCCCACTACAGTTAGTGCAGTCTTTGGCTTTCCTCCTAGCAAAGAGGAACAATTCTGAGCGGTAAACTTGTAGCGAATGAAGGCACAGACTCAAGAAGTGGTGCATCTTGAGACATTTATTGTTTGTTTCTGAGCATATTTATACTAAGTAGTTAGCTGCTTCAGCGGTTTTACAGATACACTTTGCTAAGCCAGTCATCATGCCGATTACGTCACAGGTAGCCAGTCATTACACCGATCACACACATGCGATCATGCCTTGTACCTTGCTCCTTGCTTCTCCTTTCCCATTCGCTTTGCTACCTGTAACTCCTTGTACCTCGCTACTTGCTTCTCCTTTCCCATGCGCTTTGCTACTTGTAACTTTCCACCAGTTTAACCCTGTCATGACCCTCCACATCTCCCCCTTCCTTTAATAATTGAAAGGCTAAGGCAGTATGAACTTGCAGGGTCATGACTTGCTTCATGCTCCGGTCAATCATTCTTTGTACACAATTCAATAAGCATGGCACACACATTAGTATTGCAACAAATACAAAAACTATAATAAGTCCTAGAATCAGGATGCGTTTTAACCAAGGTCCTACAGCAAGCATATTCAACCAAACATTCCCCATACGTTTTTCCCATCGTCTTCTTGCAATTGTTTTGTTAACGCCTTCAATCTTGCAATGCTCGTATGTGTTGACTCAGAATGATCACTCAGATTCATACAACACATTCCCTCAAAATCCTGACAGCCCTGGCCTTGGGCCAATAGCAAAAAACCGATCGCAGCCCCATTCTGCAAGGTGGCATGTCTAACTGAATCTGTGTCTGTTAACAGGGCGTTCAAAGCAGTACTAGTAGCATTTGCTTCCTCTGCAAGCCAGCATCCTAATTTGTTAAGTTGTGATAAAGCGGGAGCAGTTCCTACTCCTGCGAAAATACTACTCAAGACACACTTAGTTGGGTCCCACAATTCTATGTCGCTACTACAGTCTGATGTAAAGCTGTGGGTGGACCGTTTTGTCCAAACACGGGCAGTTCCATCAATTAACAACTTTTCGGGATGGAACAACGTCAGAAGCCCAAAGGTACCTGGGCCTCCCACTTAATAGGATACTGTTTTTGTCTTACTGGTTTAGCTCCAGATTTTAGAACAACCTTCACTGGTTTCGCCAATTTAGACCTACCTGGAATTCTGCTAGCCCATACAACTGGTAGTACTGCATCCTACTAAAAGCTATTCAGGCCACTTCTAACATTTTCCCCAGATCTCTCAAATCTGCAAAAATTAGAAGGAGAAGTTTCCTTCTTATGTCTGGAGCCGATTGTCCCATAAAAATTGAAGCTAGCTGCTGGGCTTCCTCTGGTTTCTCAGGATCCAGGTTGGTAGATTTTCTGGCAGTAACTTCTAATCATTCCATAAAAGCAGATGGGGATTCAGTCGGTTCTTGTCTGACCTCATTTATTTTGGACCAATTAACTGCTTTTGGCATACCATGTTTTACACTATACAATATCTACTTCTGATATCTTATTAGAAGTCCCCGGGGTCCTGGCAGGTTAGGATCCCACCCCGGGGGGTCTGTAGCAAGAAAATTCTGATATAGCGTTCCCTGCAAATCCCCACCAGCAAGTGCTCCTTCCACTTGCTTCCGAGCAGTGTTTAATACCATCTTCTTTTCAGTATCATCTAGCAGGGTGTCTAATATTACCTGTAAATCATTCCAGTCTGGATCCTGAGTCCTAATTAGAGTTTCAAACACTTCTGCCACTTTCCCCAGATCTTCTCTATAGTTCCCTGCTATTTCCTTCCAGGACCTTAACTCCATTATACAGAAAGGCACTTGAACTGTTACAGGTCCGGTATTTCCAACCGCCTGCCAAAGGGCAGCCTGTAAAACTTCCCCCACTTCCCCTTGGCATCCTTTTGTTCTCCCTGCAATCAGGCTAAATCCTTCTGCCTCTTCAGCCTCCCCAACAACATCCTTGACATCTCCCCCACACTTATGTCGGGGGGGGGCCACCAACAGCTCCAAATCCTCTTCCTCCTCCTGTTTACACTTTAAACACCTCTTTCCGATACTACAAGCAGAACAACACCTTTTCAACTTTTGACCCTTTCCCTCCTTCTCTAGTGCTAGTATCATCGGATCCCTTGGAATCATCCCACAATCTTTCTGCCATTCAGGGTGGTTTCTTAATGCGAAAAACAAATCTACATACATTACTTCATCCCATTTCCCCTCCCTCCAGCAAAACAACATTAATTGTAATATGGTATTGTAGTTCACACTTCCATTCTTAGGCCATTTTTCCTGATCTTCTAAACTATACATGATTACGATGATTACAGTATTCAATTAATTGTTCTCTTGGTAAGTGTACCTCCCGGCGGACCTGCCGCCTCTCTCCAATGCTTTAAAATACATCCCAGGGGTGAATTCTTCCAAATCCCCCCCTCTTTCGACGCTTGGTTACCCATAACCACAAAATCCACAAAACAAAGTCCAATAACGTTCCAAATGTCAAATTGCCACACAAATCAAGCAATGCAGGACTCTAACCCGACCTTTTCAAGAAAGGAATGCCTTTACCTTTCCCAGGGGTCTTCTTCAGAGCTCTTTGGTCTGGGTATCGGAGGTTCTCCCCGAGAATCCCTCGGTGCCGGCTGGAGGTCCTGCGATCCCATGGATCTGACGAGGTTCAGAAGCAGGGTCCCATCTGGGGTGCCAAAACTGTCACCAAAATCGGGAGAAAAACTCCTTAACACCAATGTAGCATTAAGAAGCAGGCATTCTCTTTATTACGGCGCCAGGTACACGGGGGATAGCTCCACCCAACGTGCACACCGTGTGTCGCATCATCCAAAGTTTATATTGCTCTATCCTATGCATATGCATTAAATTTCCAGGAACAATTATACATATTCATTCTATTTCCTAGAACTAATTACTACATTTACATAATCATTATGCATGCGGTCTGAGTCTCTGGGGGTCTTCTGTGGGGGTCTCTGGTGGTGTCAGAAGAGGTGTCACTCAGTGTCTTGCCATGAACTTTGCTCTACTTTTCCATACATGGTCTCAACTTGGCCTGCTTCCTTGTTTGAGGAAAACTGTTTCAGTCCTAATCTTGCCTCCAACTGGCTTCTGCTGGTTTAGCTGTACTTTCTCAGGATGTATCAGTCCCAGTGCACTGGTGTCCTTGGGCATGTTTGTCTGAGCCTCCTGTTGAGACTCCTTCTTGTCCGAGCTGGTAACAGTTCCCCCATGTAGCCAAATGCTTACAAACCGCGACATCTCCAGTCCCCACTTCCTCGTATAGTCTCTGACCTACTTTCGCCCATTCATCGAGTTGAAACGTCCCATTAGCAGGGAAGTCAGGTACATTTCTCGTAATCCAGTCCAGGAGTGTTAGTAACTTTACCTCTGAAATGTCCCGATTGTGCCTGTCCAAAGTAGTCTACAATGCGTCAAGACTTTGTTTCTGTTCTAGGGATAACCTTCCCCCCATGATTTCCACCTGCTCACCTTCATTGAGGTGATGGATGCGCGCTCCTTGTAAGGCTTGGAGCCCTGGTTCAGTCTTGTTGTCCCGGTTCAGTCGGGTTTCGCTACCGGATCGACGTCACCTTATTATGCAGAGCTGAGTCCCTGTTTGGGCGCCATTTGGAGCAAATGAAGGCACAGACTCAAGAAGTGGTGCATCTTGAGACATTTATTGTTTGTTTCTGAGCATATTTATAGTAAGTTGGCTGCTTCAGCGGTTTTACAGATACACTTTGCTAAGCCAGTCATCATGCTGACTACATCACAGGTAGCCAGTTATTACACTGATCACGCACGCACAATCATGCCTTGTACCTCGCTCCTTGCTTCTCCTTTCCCATACGCTTTGCTACCTGTAACTCCTTGTACCTCGCTCCTTGCTTCTCCTTTCCCATGCGCTTTGCTGCTTGTAACTTTCCACCAGTTGAACCCTGTCATGACCCTCCCCAAAACTGAAGGGAAATACACTGCCTCCACAGAGCTGGCCCAGCAGCAGCAGCAAAAACACTCCTTGTCAAGGGCCTGCAATACAGCTTGCACTCCAGCCTGGGCAATTCCTGCAGCACACCACTGAGGCTGCAAGGACTCCAGGCTGCACCTCCAAAGACCCGAGATGAAGGAGGGGACTGCCAAAAAAGAGAAACCGCAAGCCTCTTGTCATGCCTAGAGGATTGCCCAGGGCTCAAACAGCTGAGGCTTTTCAGGGCACCTTTGGCACACAGCATTATAAATTGCCTCTCACTGCAGAGATTGCAGAGGGCTCCAACTCTGCAAAACTGCATCAACACCAGGAAGCTGCAGCAGTCCTGGCTCTGCTGAGCACCTTTCCCTCTTGCCATTATCCTGTGCCCTGCAGACACCACTTTGCCACCACTGCGTATGACAAAGCACAGAACGCCCCCAGAAGCGACCAACACAGCAAAGCCATTGCCACCAAAGAGAAGGCAGAGCACAACCGAGGGCCCACGCGCTCTGCCACAGCACTCTCAGGCTTTGGGTCCCAGCAAGCTGAGGCCTTTTACTAAGGAACACTTGCCATCAGTACAAACTGCATCTCTGCGTGCTGCCCCTCCTGGCCCTCAAAAGCAGAGCTGAGGCACATGCCCCCACCCTCCGAGATATCCCCAACTTCTTCAGAGCAGTCCTCTCTTGGCAAACACTGACCAGAAGTGGTCAAGCCCCAGGGAAAAGCTGCCGGGCAGCACCAAAGAAGCGTGCGGGACCATCTCCCAAGGGCTTTGGCCAAAGCAGCTAACCCCCTCTGGCACAAAGAGTCAGGGTCCAGGCAGAGCACAAAAGGGAACCTTCAAAGAGAGAAGCACATCCCACGCAGGGGCAGGCGCGTCCCCCAAAGCACCAAAAGGCAGTCCTGCGAAAGAAGGACTCATTTCTGCTCTCCCAGGCAACACCTCTCTGCCAGACCATCCCACTGCTCCATGCTCACACCTACCACCCTCCTTCCTTCCTTCCTGCTTTAGAGCCACTAAACACCCAGCCCTACTTGCTCCTCCAAACAAAAGGCACCTCCAGCTCTCCACTCAACACCTGCACACACACACCACTCACTCACACAGGAAACACAGCAGCTCCCCTGCACAGCATGCTCAAGTGGGCAGCTCCCACACCCACAACCCTGGGCACTGGCAACCTGCACCAGGTCTCAAGTACACAGCCAGCTGCTGGAATTGTTCCAGACAACCAGCCCCAAACTTCTCTCCACAACATCCTCTTCTCTTCAAAGGAAACTGCTGCCCCTCCACTTGGCAAAGCAGCTGCAGCTTTGGGCAGAAGGGCACAGACTGGACCACTAGAGCTTAGCTCTACTGACACCTGGGCAGGGGGGAAGCCAAAGAGCCCTTGCTGCACTTGGCACCTGACAGCAATTCAGCCCGGGCAGCTTGGGAAAAGCCGCCGACGCGCCGGCAAAGCCGCCGTTCTTCCTCCTTCTGGAGGCAGAGAACCAAGATAGCTACGTAAGCAAATGACAAGGGCACTGCTCCGAGGCTGATTCTCACAATTGCATGCAGCTCTCTTTGCCCCACTGCGCAGACATCACCCTCCCTTGCCAAGCTTCTGATACCTCGGAGCTGCTGGGAAGGGGCCTGTTTGGAAGTGAGACTAAGTCCCAGTGCCCTGGGGTTTCTTCCTCCCCTGGGCTCAGGCTGGGCAGCTGATGGGTAGGACTTGACCAGGTTCCCCTCCAGGCGAGGGGAAAGGTGCCTGCTGAGTTGGAAGGCAACTCAGCCGGGCTTCTGGGGACCATCTTCTCAGCAAGGGAGAGGAATTGCTCATGGTGTTTCTACAGTCTCTTGTAGCTGAGCTGAAGAGCAGCTCAAAGGAGAAGCTCTTCATTCAGAGCAACATAGCCCCAACCTTCTCTGTACAATCTTGTCTGATCTGCTTTTTTAATGGGAAAAGCAACTTCGTGACAGAGCAATACTCCAAGTTCATCAGGTTGTACCTTGAGACAGCTTTTCCTGGGTTCTTTTCTGTTCATCTTTGGATTTCTCCAGTTGCTTTTACTTTCATGGTCTTATCAACTTCTCAGTAGACAGATGTACACAGCACTTTGAACAGCAGTTCTTGAACTGATTTTCTATGGGGCAGCCTTCTTCAACATAATCACTACCTCCTTTTATACCCTCTTATTTGATTTATGGAAGCAGAATACATAAAGCATATTTGGACACCTTGCACTTGCTTGGAGAACCTTTCCTTCAGCCAACAACATCAATGGTGAGGACCAGGACGCGAGATGGGGGGCAGTCCTGTGAGCCCATCATTGGGTGAAACGTGACCCGTTGTGCCTGGAGTGATTTTTGGAGCAGGCATTCATGCCAGCTCTTCTCACAGTGGTTCTATTTTTCAAGTGCTTCTTGGTGTTTCTCCTGTTAATGGGAGAAGGATTTGCAGGAGCACAGAGAAGAGCCTGCTCTCCAGCAGGCAACTGAACTGCTCTGTGACCTTGCCTTCTTCACGGTCATATTTGGCCCTTGAGCAGCTGCCTCATAAACCTGTCTGCAGAGAACTTGCATCCTGTCCCCAGGCAGCCTTTGCGGCAGTGGAGGGGGAGGATATGTTCCCTTTGCATGGGTGCCACCAAAGGTCTGAATTCTTCACCCACCTGAGGGGCAGTTTAAAGAGGGCCCGAGGTGACCGCGGGTTATGGTATTCGGCCTGCTCAGAGGGTGCGTGATTATTGGCAGTGGTGGCATCTGCCTGCTCCTTTGCGGGTTTAGCATCTGCCCCTGATTTACTGCCTTGTCCTCTCCTGCTTTTCCCCACTGCTGCCTGTGTCCTTGACCTCTGCCCAAGAGAGGCATGGGGCCGCTGCTTGCAATGCATGCTGCGACACCTCATCAGGGGGCTGCTAAGGTCCTACAGAGGCACATGCTCACCCAGAGGGGCCTCCCCTTGCTCTCTGCCTTCTTCAGGCCACTCTGCAAGCGCTTGTGCCCATCGCAGCCACAGTCCCTGGCACTGCAGTCTCAAGGCTGCCAAATGTCACCCCACTGCACTGCAACTGCAGTTCTCTTCCAGTCACTGGCAAGTCAAGGGCCAGCGAGGACTGGTCAGGGCTGCTCCACCTCTGGGGGGTATCTAGGGTTAAGGCCAGCTCTGCGGCATGCTCCTCTTGCAAGGTTCTTGCACTCTGCTCCTGGGCAAGCCGGCACATCCGTTGCTCCTGGGGGCAGGAGGCAGCCCTGCCTAGGTGGTTCTCAGCCTTCTTCTGAGGCCTCGTAGGGACAAGGTTACATGTCCACGTGCTCTGCAAATTGCTTGTGCATCCAATGAGCCCTTATCCCAGGCAGGTACATATTCAAGGATCCTGGCAGGGACACCAACCCATAAAGAGAATAGACTTTGGTCAGTTGGACTCACCTGGAGAGTTGACCATGCAGGATGATGTGCACGCTTCATCTTGATGGCTCTGATCGAAATCCAGCCCAGGAAGCTGTTGCTCTCCGATACGCGACAGTGCATGCAGAAGGCTCTCGGACAGCACGTAGAGGGATGCCACACAGGAACCTAGAGAAGGAGAGCACAGAAGCTAGCAGCATCCTCATAAGCACACAGAAACAACTCCAAGCTCCTCCAAAAGCATGCTTTGCTACCTGTAACTCCTTGTACCTCGCTCCTTGCTTCTCCTTTCCCATACGCTTTGCTACCTGTAACTCCTTGTACCTCGCTCCTTGCTTCTCCTTTCCCATACGCTTTGCTACCTGTAACTCCTTGTACCTCGCTCCTTGCTTCTCCTTTCCCATACGCTTTGCTACCTGTAACTCCTTGTACCTCGCTCCTTGCTTCTCCTTTCCCATGCGCTTTGCTGCTTGTAACTTTCCACCAGTTGAACCCTGTCATGACCCTCCCCAAAACTGAAGGGAAATACACTGCCTCCACAGAGCTGGCCCAGCAGCAGCAGCAAAAACACTCCTTGTCAAGGGCCTGCAATACAGCTTGCACTCCAGCCTGGGCAATTCCTGCAGCACACCACTGAGGCTGCAAGGACTCCAGGCTGCACCTCCAAAGACCCGAGATGAAGGAGGGGACTGCCAAAAAAGAGAAACCGCAAGCCTCTTGTCATGCCTAGAGGATTGCCCAGGGCTCAAACAGCTGAGGCTTTTCAGGGCACCTTTGGCACACAGCATTATAAATTGCCTCTCACTGCAGAGATTGCAGAGGGCTCCAACTCTGCAAAACTGCATCAACACCAGGAAGCTGCAGCAGTCCTGGCTCTGCTGAGCACCTTTCCCTCTTGCCATTATCCTGTGCCCTGCAGACACCACTTTGCCACCACTGCGTATGACAAAGCACAGAACGCCCCCAGAAGCGACCAACACAGCAAAGCCATTGCCACCAAAGAGAAGGCAGAGCACAACCGAGGGCCCACGCGCTCTGCCACAGCACTCTCAGGCTTTGGGTCCCAGCAAGCTGAGGCCTTTTACTAAGGAACACTTGCCATCAGTACAAACTGCATCTCTGGGCGCTACCCCTCCTGGGCCTCAAAAGCAGAGCTGAGGCACATGCCCCCACCCTCCGAGATATCCCCAACTTCTTCAGAGCAGTCCTCCCTTGGCAAACACTGACCAGAAGTGGCCTAGCCCCAGGGAAAAGCTGCCGGGCAGCACCCTCAAAGAAGTGTGCAGGACCATCTCCCAAGGGCTTTGGCCAAAGCAGCTAACCCCCTCTGGCACAAAGAGTCAGGGTCCAGGCAGAGCACAAAAGGGAACCTTCAAAGAGAGAAGCACATCCCACGCAGGGGCAGGCGCGTCCCCCAAAGCACCAAAAGGCAGTCCTGCGAAAGAAGGACTCATTTCTGCTCTCCCAGGCAACACCTCTCTGCCAGACCATCCCACTGCTCCATGCTCACACCTACCACCCTCCTTCCTTCCTGCTTTAGAGCCACTAAACACCCAGCCCTACTTGCTCCTCCAAACAAAAGGCACCTCCAGCTCTCCACTCAACACCTGCACACACACACCACTCACTCACACAGGAAACACAGCAGCTCCCCTGCACAGCATGCTCAAGTGGGCAGCTCCCACACCCACAACCCTGGGCACTGGCAACCTGCACTAGGCCCCAAGTACACAGCCAGCTGCTGGAATTGTTCCAGACAACCAGCCCCAAACTTCTCTCCACAACATCCTCTTCTCTTCAAAGGAAACCGCTGCCCCTCCACTTGGCAAAGCAGCTGCAGCTTTGGGCAGAAGGGCACAGACTGGACCACTAGAGCTTAGCTCTACTGACACCTGGGCAGGGGGGAAGCCAAAGAGCCCTTGCTGCACTTGGCACCTGACAGCAATTCAGCCCAGGCAGCTTGGGAAAACTGCACACAAAAGCCATGCTCCCCAAAACACTGGGCTCACACTTGGGAGCCCTCTGTCCTCTCTGACCCTCACGAGCCCCTTGGCACACCCCTACAGCTCCCCTGGTGCTCCCACCTCACGGCAGGCTCTCCCTCACAAAGCCACACTGCAACTTCAGCCTGACATGCTCTGGGGAGTCCTCAACTCCTCTGCCCTGCCCCACCAGCCCCCACACCCCCACTCTCCACCAGTGCCCCAGGCAGGCCTCAGCACCCTCCCTCCCACACCTTTAGGGCACACTACCTTCAGCTGTCCCACCTCAGCTGCTGGGGGGGTCAAACAGGCAAGACAGGCTGACACAGCAGGACAACAAGCCCAGCACATGTTAGCCTGCCTGCCTGCAGCAAGCTTGCTCTCACACTGCCCCATTTGCACTAAATGGCTTCCATGCATGGGCTCCTTGCAAAGCTGCTTTCTTGCCCTCCCTGGCTGCTCTCCCCTCTCCTCTAGCCTGCTCTTCTACCTTTTCCCCAAACAAACACCAGCACTCAAAAAATCACAGCAATCCTGCTCTCAAGCTCAAGGTGCTCCCAACACTTTTCTCCTCCTGCCTCCACCTGACATGTGGCGCCCCAAGGAACCATCCCCTTTACTGGGACATGCTCAACTCACTTGACTCCAGCAGGCAATACATACTGCCACTTCTCCCTGGCATAGGCCACTCCACCTGCTCTTCACTTCCACATTAATGCCCCAGTGACCACCTGCCTCCCACCTAGGGGGCTAGGCCTCCAAGCTTCTGAAGCCTTTTAAGGCTTCTTCTTTCCTCAACTCCAAGACCTGTGTACAAGTACAGCAACCAGCCCTGCTAGCCTTCATTTTCCAGGCACAAAAGCACCTGCCACCCCCCACCTTTGCTCCAGCCACCAAGCCACCCTTGCAGCCCTCTCTGCAACTGTACTTTACAACAGGGCTATCACCACCCCCACACACACCCTCCTCCCTCAGCAGCACCAGGCTCTGACAACAGTGTCACTCAACAGGCTGCCAAACCCCTCCTTGTCTCCACAACTCTGCCCAGAGGAGATATGCCAAAGAGGTGGCTTCAAGGACTTTAGTCCATTCCCTCCCCCTCCGCCCCCCCCTCTACCACCCATTTGGCAGCTCCAAGTTACAGGAGCGCTCCTCATTTTCCAGAGAAACCCCTCTTGTAAAGGGCAACCTACTGGCACAAAGCACATCTGCTTGGGGGCCAGGGGCCCTGCCTGCAGGCACTAGCTGCCACCTGGCATCCTGGGCAGCACCAGCAGCACTCCTTCTCCCCCACCTCTTTGGCTTCTCAGCTGGGCACGCCACATGCCAGGGCTGCCCTGGGGGCAAGGCACCCCAGCAACACATGTCACACCTGCAGCTGCCTCAGCTCATCAGCTGCTGACAATCTTAAGCATCTGCCTTTGGGCAAGCCACCTGCACTACTTGGGCTCCCTGGCCTTGCTGGGACACTCCCTTGCATGGACAGCACTACCCCCAAATCCCCACCAGGCAACCCCTGCCCCCACCTCAAGAGCACAGACAAAAGCCCTCCCCATCTGCCCCTGGCAAAAGGAGAGCGGCCCAACTTCTTAACATCATGCCACCCCCTTTCACTTCCAAAGGCTTTCCTCAGCTCCCAAGAAGGAGCAGCCCTCCACTCCACTCCTGCCATCACTGATCCCCTGACCAGCAGCAAGGCTTGCTTGGGCACACACAAGCCACACCTCTACTCACTCTAACCCCCAGCCTTCTCCCTGCTTTCACACAGCATCAGCTCTGTTCATCCCGCCACCACCATAAACATAACCTGCCCTCCCAGAACTCTTCCCTTCTGGCCAGCTGTCCCTGCAGAGCAGCCAGCAGCTCACTCTCAGCTGAGCTCACCTCCTATTTCCAGGCATCTTAAGAGCAGCTTTTAAGCTCTATCTACTTTGTCAGTCTGGGCAGCAAGGCTGAGCTTCGAAAAAGTTACCCAGATAGAAGCAGAATTACCCTGGCACACCTGCAGTCCTGCTCCAGCCTCAGGTGGGCACCAACTCCTTGTCAGTGCAGCCATACTCCAGCCAGCAAGAGCAGCTCATCCCTGCAGATCACCACCACAAACACCACAATGCTGAAAGAGAGATTATCAGACACGTACAGCAGTCCCAAGCTCCTGGCAGAACTCGCTGAGGAGCACAGGCACATCCTCTTCAAGAGGAGGCAAGCACAGAGCAGACCACGGAAGGAAAGAGAAGCTGCTGCAGTTTCTTGGCTTCGGCCAAGAAACCACCACTGGGAAAAGGGAACCCTCTGCCTGCCAGCTGCTTCCACCTCCAACACAGATCTGACCAAGTCAACTGCTCCCTACCCACAGGGGGCAATGTGGCCCCAGAGGCATTCTTCTCCCAGCAAAACATTAGAGTCCTAGGCCCAAACCAGAACTAAAACCATTGCCAGTGGGGGTACTTCTGGCCTGGCATCCAGCTCCTTTCACTCACTGCACCAGGCCCAGGCATGCTCTGTGCCTTACCAAACCACCTAGCACCCCTTCCTTTTGTAACCTAAAAAAAGAAAAAAAACACGGTTAGACGCTTTAACGGTTAGACGCTTTAACGGTTAGACGCTTTAACGGTTAGACGCTTTAACGGTTAGACGCTTTAACGGTTAGACGCTTTAACGGTTAGACGCTTTAACGGTTAGACGCTTTAACGGTTAGACGCTTTAACGGTTAGACGCTTTAACGGTTAGACGCTTTAACGGTTAGACGCTTTAACGGTTAGACGCTTTAACGGTTAGACGCTTTAACGGTTAGACGCTTTAACAATTAGACGCTTTAACGGTTAGACGCTTTAACGGTTAGACGCTTTAACGGTTAGACGCTTTAACGGTTAGACGCTTTAACGGTTAGACGCTTTAACAATTAGACGCTTTAACAATTAGACGCTTTAACAATTAGACGCTTTAACAATTAGACGCTTTAACAATTAGACGCTTTAACAATTAGACGCTTTAACAATTAGACGCTTTAACAATTAGACGCTTTAACAATTAGACGCTTTAACAATTAGACGCTTTAACAATTAGACGCTTTAACAATTAGACGCTTTAACAATTAGACGCTTTAACAATTAGACGCTTTAACAATTAGACGCTTTAACAATTAGACGCTTTAACAATTAGACGCTTTAACAATTAGACGCTTTAACAATTAGACGCTTTAACAATTAGACGCTTTAACAATTAGACGCTTTAACAATTAGACGCTTTAACAATTAGACGCTTTAACAATTAGACGCTTTAACAATTAGACGCTTTAACAATTAGACGCTTTAACAATTAGACGCTTTAACAATTAGACGCTTTAACAATTAGACGCTTTAACAATTAGACGCTTTAACAATTAGACGCTTTAACAATTAGACGCTTTAACAATTAGACGCTTTAACAATTAGACGCTTTAACAATTAGACGCTTTAACAATTAGACGCTTTAACAATTAGACGCTTTAACAATTAGACGCTTTAACAATTAGACGCTTTAACAATTAGACGCTTTAACAATTAGACGCTTTAACAATTAGACGCTTTAACAATTAGACGCTTTAACAATTAGACGCTTTAACAATTAGACGCTTTAACAATTAGACGCTTTAACAATTAGACGCTTTAACAATTAGACGCTTTAACAATTAGACGCTTTAACAATTAGACGCTTTAACAATTAGACGCTTTAACAATTAGACGCTTTAACAATTAGACGCTTTAACAATTAGACGCTTTAACAATTAGACGCTTTAACAATTAGACGCTTTAACAATTAGACGCTTTAACAATTAGACGCTTTAACAATTAGACGCTTTAACAATTAGACGCTTTAACAATTAGACGCTTTAACAATTAGACGCTTTAACAATTAGACGCTTTAACAATTAGACGCTTTAACAATTAGACGCTTTAACAATTAGACGCTTTAACAATTAGACGCTTTAACAATTAGACGCTTTAACAATTAGACGCTTTAACAATTAGACGCTTTAACAATTAGACGCTTTAACAATTAGACGCTTTAACAATTAGACGCTTTAACAATTAGACGCTTTAACAATTAGACGCTTTAACAATTAGACGCTTTAACAATTAGACGCTTTAACAATTAGACGCTTTAACAATTAGACGCTTTAACAATTAGACGCTTTAACAATTAGACGCTTTAACAATTAGACGCTTTAACAATTAGACGCTTTAACAATTAGACGCTTTAACAATTAGACGCTTTAACAATTAGACGCTTTAACAATTAGACGCTTTAACAATTAGACGCTTTAACAATTAGACGCTTTAACAATTAGACGCTTTAACAATTAGACGCTTTAACAATTAGACGCTTTAACAATTAGACGCTTTAACAATTAGACGCTTTAACAATTAGACGCTTTAACAATTAGACGCTTTAACAATTAGACGCTTTAACAATTAGACGCTTTAACAATTAGACGCTTTAACAATTAGACGCTTTAACAATTAGACGCTTTAACAATTAGACGCTTTAACAATTAGACGCTTTAACAATTAGACGCTTTAACAATTAGACGCTTTAACAATTAGACGCTTTAACAATTAGACGCTTTAACAATTAGACGCTTTAACAATTAGACGCTTTAACAATTAGACGCTTTAACAATTAGACGCTTTAACAATTAGACGCTTTAACAATTAGACGCTTTAACAATTAGACGCTTTAACAATTAGACGCTTTAACAATTAGACGCTTTAACAATTAGACGCTTTAACAATTAGACGCTTTAACAATTAGACGCTTTAACAATTAGACGCTTTAACAATTAGACGCTTTAACAATTAGACGCTTTAACAATTAGACGCTTTAACAATTAGACGCTTTAACAATTAGACGCTTTAACAATTAGACGCTTTAACAATTAGACGCTTTAACAATTAGACGCTTTAACAATTAGACGCTTTAACAATTAGACGCTTTAACAATTAGACGCTTTAACAATTAGACGCTTTAACAATTAGACGCTTTAACAATTAGACGCTTTAACAATTAGACGCTTTAACAATTAGACGCTTTAACAATTAGACGCTTTAACAATTAGACGCTTTAACAATTAGACGCTTTAACAATTAGACGCTTTAACAATTAGACGCTTTAACAATTAGACGCTTTAACAATTAGACGCTTTAACAATTAGACGCTTTAACAATTAGACGCTTTAACAATTAGACGCTTTAACAATTAGACGCTTTAACAATTAGACGCTTTAACAATTAGACGCTTTAACAATTAGACGCTTTAACAATTAGACGCTTTAACAATTAGACGCTTTAACAATTAGACGCTTTAACAATTAGACGCTTTAACAATTAGACGCTTTAACAATTAGACGCTTTAACAATTAGACGCTTTAACAATTAGACGCTTTAACAATTAGACGCTTTAACAATTAGACGCTTTAACAATTAGACGCTTTAACAATTAGACGCTTTAACAATTAGACGCTTTAACAATTAGACGCTTTAACAATTAGACGCTTTAACAATTAGACGCTTTAACAATTAGACGCTTTAACAATTAGACGCTTTAACAATTAGACGCTTTAACAATTAGACGCTTTAACAATTAGACGCTTTAACAATTAGACGCTTTAACAATTAGACGCTTTAACAATTAGACGCTTTAACAATTAGACGCTTTAACAATTAGACGCTTTAACAATTAGACGCTTTAACAATTAGACGCTTTAACAATTAGACGCTTTAACAATTAGACGCTTTAACAATTAGACGCTTTAACAATTAGACGCTTTAACAATTAGACGCTTTAACAATTAGACGCTTTAACAATTAGACGCTTTAACAATTAGACGCTTTAACAATTAGACGCTTTAACAATTAGACGCTTTAACAATTAGACGCTTTAACAATTAGACGCTTTAACAATTAGACGCTTTAACAATTAGACGCTTTAACAATTAGACGCTTTAACAATTAGACGCTTTAACAATTAGACGCTTTAACAATTAGACGCTTTAACAATTAGACGCTTTAACAATTAGACGCTTTAACAATTAGACGCTTTAACAATTAGACGCTTTAACAATTAGACGCTTTAACAATTAGACGCTTTAACAATTAGACGCTTTAACAATTAGACGCTTTAACAATTAGACGCTTTAACAATTAGACGCTTTAACAATTAGACGCTTTAACAATTAGACGCTTTAACAATTAGACGCTTTAACAATTAGACGCTTTAACAATTAGACGCTTTAACAATTAGACGCTTTAACAATTAGACGCTTTAACAATTAGACGCTTTAACAATTAGACGCTTTAACAATTAGACGCTTTAACTGCAAAAACAAGCAAGTTACAAATAATTCAGCAACACTCACTCCCAGGTCCTGGCTTAACTCGAGTGTAATGAACCCAAGCTTTGATCCCTTCCACCTTGAGTGCAGTGCAACTAGGTAGGAGTACCCGGAAAGGTCCTTTCCACCTCTCTTGTAAAGGTTTGGAGTTCCACCTTTTTAATGTATACGAAATCTCTCGGTTGATACTGATGGACAGGAGTGTCCAACACGAGCAGTCCTGTCAAAATAATATGCCATCAGAGAGCTGCAAGGACTTCCCCTAAAGAAATCAGATAGAACTTTAATCTGTTTTTCTTTTTACAGGGATCTCCCCTGGAATCAGCGGCGCTTGGTATGGTTTCCCCCTATAATACCTCATAAGGACTAATCTTACTCCTAGATCTTGGCTGTATTCTGATTCTTAAAAGAGCCAGTGGAAGGGTCTGGGGCCATCTTAAAGAAGTTTCTGGACATATCTTACTAATCTGTTGCTTTCAAGTTTGATTCATTCTTTCTACCTTCCCACTCGACTGAGGCCTCTGCGGGGTATGTAAATCCCACTTGATACCAAGAATTTTACTTAGCTGTTGGACTATCTGCCACAAAATGTGGGCCCCCATCAGAGGACACTCCTATTGGTACCCCAAATCTTGGTATTATGTCTTTGAGCAATATTTCAGTTACTTGCCTAGCTTTATTGGTGCAACAGGGAAAAAAGCTTCCAGCCATCCCGAGAAGGTGTCAGCTAATACCAGGAGATATCTAGAACTGTCTTGCCTTGGTAATTCAGAGAAATCAATTTGCCAATCATCTCCGGGGGAACTTCCGGGCTTAGTGGTCCCCAGGGGCAGTCTTCTCCTGTTCATAGGATTAATTTTTAAACAAACAGGGCACTTTGCCATCACAGACTTTACTATTCCACTCATTCCTACACATATAATCGAGTTTTGAAGACTAGAAATCAGAGCCTCACTACCCCAGTGTGTTTCTTCGTGTCTCTTTTTTACAATTTCGGTCATTATCTGCGGTGGAACAATGACCTGTTTTGTAGGCGTTATTAACCAACCCTCTCCCTTTGGGGGTGCTTTTAACAGTGATGCTAATTGTTGATCTGCCTCACTGTAATTAGGTTTCAGAATTGGCAGCTTCACCTCTTTTACTGGTACCAATACAAGGATGCCTCATTCAGCCACCTCTAGCGGTTTTATCGGCTAATCGATTACCCACATTTACTGTGGCTTGTCCAAATTGGTGTGCCTTGCAACGCATTATTGCCACTTCCCCAGGTTCTTGAATATTCTCTACAAGTCGGAAAATTTCTTCCTTGTATTTAATAGGTGATCCTTGAGCAGTCAGCAATCCTCTCTCCTTCCAGGTAGCCCCATGTGCACGGACTACCCCAAATGCATACTTTGAGTCAGTCCTTATATTTACCTTTTTCCCTTCAGCTATCTTCAAGGCTTGTCTCAATGCTATCAATTCCGCCTTCTGGGCTGACACGTTAATGGCTAGGGACCCAGCCTCTATTACCCATGTAGCTGTGACCACTGTGTATCCGGCCACCCATTTCCCATCTTGTACAAAGCTGCTACCATCTGTAAACAGTTCCAAATCAGGATTAGTTAGCAGTTCATCTCTCAGATCCTGTCCGCTTGAATATACGTGTTCAATGCTTTGCAGACAATCATGGTGCAAGGGCTCGGGGTCCCTTACTTCTGAGTTCAAAAACATCGCCGGGTTGATTGCTGCGGTGGTTTTGAGTTCCACATCACCCTTTTCCAACAGGATAACTTGATATCTGAGCATACGGCTTGGAGACAGCCAATGTCCCCCCTCTTGTTCCCATATGTGGAACATACACTATGATTCTTTGTCCTATTGTGAATTTTCCAGCTTCTTGGATCAAAAGAACAGTTGCGGCTACAGCACGCAAACACCCTGGCCATCCTTTACTCACACTGCCCAATTGTCTGCAGAAATAGCCCACAGCTCTTCTCCACGTTCCCAGTTTCTGAGTCAGCACGCCCAGGGCAAGATGTTGTCGTTCATGTACAAATAGCTCAAAGGGTTTAGACAAATTGGGCAGTCCCAATGCAGGTGCTGACAGAGCCTTTTTTAAGTCTTTAAAAGCTATTTGGCATTCAGGGGTCCATAGTAGGTAGCTCTTGTTTGACCCCTTCAAAATTTCATAAAGGGGTTTTACTAATAGCCCATAGCTGGGAATCCACAGTCTGCACCATCCGGCCATACCCAAGAATGCCTTCAGCTCTCGTGCAGTTCTTGGTTCTGCAGTTTGGCAGAGCGCTTCTTTTCTGTCAGCTCCCGGTCTCCGTTGTCCTTGTGAAATCTCGAGACCTAAATCAGTCACAGTCTTTTTCCCTACCTGAGCCTTACTTTTTGTTACACAATGGCCTCTTTGTCCTAGAAAATTCAACAGGCTTATGCTCATCTGTAGACACTCTCCCCTAGTCTCCGCAGATGACAACAAAATGTCATCTACATACTGCAGTATTGTTCCTTCCAGGTTTTCCCTTTTCCATGATTCCAGCTCCTTGCCCAATTGCTTGCCAAATACTGTTGCACTGGTTTTGAACCCCTGAGGGAACACCGTCCAAGTAAGTTGTGTTTTGCATCCGGTGGTGGGGCTTTCCCATTCAAAGGCCAATATCGCCTGACTGCCTTTGTCTAGAGGTATGCAGAAAAAGGCATCCCCGAGATCAAGTACAGTAAACCATTTATGGTCCTCCTTCAGGGAGGTCAGCAAGGTAGATGGCTTAGCCGCTACTGGGTGAATATCTTGAACAATCTGATTCACGGCTCTTAAATCCTGAGCCAACCTCTATTCCTTGCCATTTTGTTTCTTTACTGATAATACTGAGGTGTTATATTCTGATTCACACTATCAGTAACCCATAATTCAAAAGTTTACTTATTAATTCTTCCAACCCCTTTCTAGCCTCCCACCTAATAGGATACTGCTTTTGTCTTACCGGTTTAGTCACAGATTTTAGAACAACCTCCTGGTTTCGCCACTTTAGACCGACCTGGAATTCCACTAGCCCATACCAAGGGTACTACTGCATCTTCTACATCAGCAGGAATCTCCTCCTCTGCTTTCTGCGTGCTGCTCTGTAACATAAAAATTCTCGTTTCCACAGCTTTTGATTCAGGTATTAGTGGCTGCACCTCTCCATTCTTAAAGGTTATCTGCGTGTTCAACTTATCCAATAAATCCCTACCCATCAAGGGCATCGGACATTCAGGCATATATAAAAATTCATGAGTCACCCATTGGTTTCCCAATTTAAAATTTAAGGGCTGCAAAAAGGGCCCATTCTCTCCTTTCCCTGTAGCACCAACAACGCTTACACTTTCATGGCTAAAGCTTCCTTTACAAGTATTAAGTACAGAGTAAGTGGCTCCTGGAGCAACTACAAATTCCACTTCTTCGTTTCCCAGCCGTAGTGTAACCAGGGGTTCGGCTGCGGATGATTCCCCAGCTCCCCTTCAGGATTCATCCTTTAAGGTCATTAGCTTAATGGCTTGCAGGGCTGGGGCTAAGTTCCCAGCCTGAGGACATTCCCTTTGCCAGTGCCCCCTTTCTTTGCAGATTGCGCACACTGATCTGCTAGATGAGGTTGCACAAAAGGAGGTCATGTTCCCTTTCTCTTCCTCCCTTTCACACCTCGGTAACCCCCTCCTGGGCCTTCCCTTTCTCTATAGGCTCCTCCAGGAGCCCTGCTTAAAGCAGCAATCAATCTCCCTTCTCTTAGGTACTCCCTTCGAATATGTCGCATTTCTTTTTCCTTTTCCCTATTATTAAAAGCCGTCCAGGCCACTTCTAACATTTTCCCCAGATCTCTCAAATCTGCCCCCTCTAATTCTTGAAGTTTCCTTCTTATGTCTGGGGCCAATTGTCCCATAAAAGTTGAAGCTAACTGCTGGGCTTCCTCTGGTTTCTCAGGATCCAGGTTGGTAGATTTCCTGGCAGTAGCCTTTAATCATTCCACAAAAGCAGATGGGGATTCAGTTGGTTCTTGTTTGACCTCATATAGCTTAGACCAATTAACTGCTTTTGGCAGGGCGTGTCTTATGCCAAACATTATCCATCTCTGATATCTTGTTAAGAGTCCCCGGGGTCCTGGCAGGTTAGGATCCCACCCTGGCTCTGCAGCAGGAAAATTCTGATCTAGCATCCCCTGCAAATCCCCACCAGCAAGTGCTCCTTCCACTTGCTTCCGAGCAGTGTTTAATACCATCTTCTTTTCAGTATCATCTAGCAGGGTGTCTTATATTACCTGTAAATCATTCCAATCTGGATCCTGAGTCCTAATTAGAGTTTCAAACACTTTAGCCACTCTCTCTGGATCCTCTCTATAGTTCCCTGCTATTTCCTTCCAGGACCTTAACTCCATTATAGAGAAAGGCACTTGAACTGTTACAGGTCCATTATTTCCACCCACCTGCAGAAGGGAAGCCTGTAAACCACCCGCCCCCCGCTTCCCCTTGTCATCCTCTTGTTCTCCTCTCAATCGGGCTAAATCCTTCTGCCCCTTCAGCCCCACACATAGCCTCAATATCCTCCCCCAACCTCTGTTGGGGAACAACCATCAATTCCAAATCTTCTTCCTCCTCCTGTTCATACTTTAAACACCTTTTTCCAATACTACAAGCAGAACAACACCTTTTCAACTTTTGACCCTTTCCCTCCTTCTCTAGTGCTAGTATCATCGGATCCCTTGGAATCATCCCACAATCTTTCTGCCACACAGGGTGGTCTCTTAGTGCGAAGAACAAATCTACATACATTACTTCATCCCATTTCCCCTCCCTCCAGCAAAACAACATTAATTGTAATATGGTATTGTAGTTCACACTTCCATTCTTAGGCCATTTTTCCTGATCTTCTAAACTATACATGATTACGATGATTACAGTATTCAATTAATTGTTCTCTTGGTAAGTGTACCTCCCGGCGGACCTGCCGCCTCTCTCCAATGCTTCAAAATACCTCCCAGGGGTGAATTCTTCCAAATCCCCCCCTCTTTCAACACTTGGTTACCCATAACCACAAAATCCACAAAACAAAGTCCAATAACATTCCAAATGTCAAACTGCCACATAAACACACAATTGTGCACAAATAACTTTACCTTCCTCCCCCTGAGGGACCTCCAGAGCCCAACCTGACCTCCCTGCATGGCTTTCGCCACACCTTACAGGCGGGCGACCCCACCTTTTCCACCCTTCTAACCCAGCTCTGCAAGGCTCACTGCATCTGACCAGCGGGCAACCTGACCTGTTAAGGAAAGGAATGCCTTTACCTTCCCAGGGGGCTTACTCAGAGCTCTTTGGTCTGGAGATCAGAGGTTCTCCCTGAGAATCCCTCGGTGCTGGCTGGAGGTCCTGCAATCCCACAGATGCGTTGAGATTCAGAAGCAGGGTCCCATCTGGGGTGCCAAAGCTGTCACCGAAATCGGGAGGAAAAACTCCTTAACACCAATGTAGTATTAAGAAGCAGGCATTCTCTTTATTACAGCGCCGGATGCACGGGGGATAGCTCCACCCAACGTGCACACCATGTCTCACATCATCCAAAGTTTCTATTGCTCTCTCACATATGTACTGAATTTCCCAGAATGATTATACATATTCATTCTATTCCCTGGAACTATCATATTGACAGAATCATTACGCATGCGGTCCTGGTAACAGTCTTAGCTAAAGCTCCTGCACATCTTCCCAGGCAGGTGATCCACAGCCAAGGAAGACAAGCATCTCGAATAAAACAAACCCCATAAGGAGGCTGCAGAGCTTCCCACCACAAGGCACTGCTGAGAAGGAGCCCGCCCGCCCTCAAGGACAACTGCACATTCAGGCCAGCATAAAGCAGCCACAACTGATACCACACAAGCCACACACTCAAACAGCCAGCCACACAACACCAGCTGCCTTCAGCCTCGGGGCTAGCAACTCACTGAGAACATTCAGGCAAGTTCCCACCTGCTCTCCAAGGCAGCACAAGGCTGCCAGGAAAGGACCATAAAAAGCCTGCCCCAGAAGCACATTTCCACACCACAGGACACCAGCACCCTGCCTGCCTAAGCCCACTGCCCACACCCACCTTGCCATTCCCCTGCAGCTAGCACAAGCTCAGCAGCTGTCTCTCCCACCTACAGCAACTCCTTTGCAGCCCATTCACAGCAGGAAGGTCCCACCCTGTGGTGCTTAACACAAAGGGACACACTCAATGACCACCCAGGGGCAATGGAGCCCTTGGAGCTCACTTCCTTTGGCTTTTCCCTCCTCAACACAGGCCACACAGCCACACTTCTAAGCAAGCCAGGGCCAGACAGCCAGAAGCAGCCTAACACCTAGCCAAAGGGAAAAGCAGCTCTGCAGGGATGCACCTCAAAGGCCAAGCAACTCCACCAGGGCACCGCTGCTTATGTGGATACCAGCAGCACCTGATCAAGGCTCCTTGGCTTTGGTTGCTTCCCTTTTTGCTTTCTCATTTATACTTCTGAAGCTGACGACAAGCAGTCAGGACTGACTGGGGTCTCCTTTCAGAGACGCTTTCACAACTGACCCAACGCCTGAAAGTCACACCTCGCCTGTAACTCCCCAGGATAAACACCACTCCTTAAGGGACTCGGAAGGCAGCCTCAGGAAGCAACTGCCACCCAAGTCTACAAATCCTTCTACTCTCCACTGTGAGAGCAGACCCAGACCCACCAGCTTGCAACAAGCCACAGCTTTACTGCAAGGCAAATTCACACCACCCACACAAGTGCTAGAGTCTGCTTTAAGAGGCCACTGGCCTTCAAGAAGGCACTCCCACACATTGCTAGCATTTAAAACACACACTTCAGAGGTGCCCTGAGCACAGCTGAAGCAGGGCATGACCAAAGAGCTGCTGCACACAGCTGCTTGCCTTCACTAGGGAACCCCCAGGCTGCACTGCACTAGCCTCCTTGCCTGCACTGGGACAGGCTGCACTAGGAAGCACTTTCAGGGCTTTGGAAACACAAACAAGGGCACTTCCAGGGGAGCGTCTGGGGGGCAACAGGCTGCAGACATTATGCTGCAGCAGAAATGCCTCTCAACCGAGGGAAGAGCCACGAGTGCAGAGGCAAAGCTACCAAGGGGACACCAACGCAGCCCAAAATGGCTTTAAAACCCAGGCACGCTCAGGGGTCACCTCACCACTCTCACAGGCTTCCCCAGCGCATGGCACAGGCAGCTGGGCAGCCCCGCCGCTGGCTGCCACGCAGCCCCACTCACCCCCAGCAGCTGCAGCCCCTGCAAGGCCGCTTTGGTGCCACCGCCACCTCCTCCCCGCTCCCTGGGGACTGCGGGGCAGCAGCAATTTGCCTCTGTCTGGGTTTTGGCACCCAGGCACCAGCCTACAGCTGCCTTCCCCCACAAGGCTGAGAACCAGCCCTTCTCCAGGACCGACGCTTTCTCTCGGCAGGACACCTCACCAAAACCCTCAACCCCCACCACACACACCCCATCACAGCACCCAACAGCCACCCCCCACCGCAGCCCGCTCCCTTTAACGGCCGCCGCCGCGCGCCCCGCCCCTGCGCCCCGCCCTAACGGCCGCCGCGCGCTCCCCGCCCAGGCTGCCCTAACAGTCGCCGGCCCTTCTGCCTCGTTGTCGCCCTAACGGTCGCCGCGCGCCTCCCCCTCCCCCCCCAACGGTCGCCGCGCGCCTCCCCCTCCCCCCCCCAACGGTCGCCGCGCGCCTCCCCCTCACCCCCCCCCCGCCTCGCCCTGGTGGTTGTTGCGCGCGGCAGGTACTTGCTGTAACGGGAAATCCGGCGAAAGCTGCGCCAAAACATCGTCCCAAGACACTGCTGAAATCAGCACTAGACATTCAAGCTAGAACTTTGTGGGTATTTTAGTAATTCAAGTGGAAAAATCTGACTGATGATTGAATTATTAGCAAGAGCTTTATTCAGCCTGACTTGCATAAATCTCTGTTGGTTTTCGTTAGTGTACTCCACTTTCTCTGTCACGTAAACCTATGTGCTCGAGGTATTAGGTTTATATTTATTTATGCAATAGGGAAAATATGGTAAGTGTGCTACTGATTTCATTGACTGGAAAAATGTGACTAGTACAACAAAGACTATGGAATGGATATCAGCTGCCCAGAGGCTTCTGCAGTTAGATAAAGGATTAAGACATGAAAAGGGAAGTCATTTGAATGAGGTAACTGTATCAGGCTGCATAAATGCTTGTGTTCCTGCACACTCACAAATTGAAATGCAATGCTTGACGATTACGTAGGGATGTGTGAAGAAAAAGATTCTTACAAGAAACTCTACCCGGGCCATTTGCATTGATCCATAAAGAAAGAAAGAGAACAGCAAAGCACAGAGAGTCCCAGCCCACACATGTAGTGGGAAAAATGCAGCAATATGAACTAATTTTTCTTAACCAGGTGTGCAAAACAGCAGGAGGCCAAACCCAGGCTCTCTGCAGATTGAGAGTGGTAGGAAAGTATCAGCAGGCAAAGTTTCATTGCAGCAAGGCACTCTGCTTCAAATTATTTTTGTGGAGAAAAAGCAAATGCATGTACCCTGTCAGCTGTGGGAGACTTCTTTTTATTGTAAGCTGTGTATGACAAGTAGCGGGTATGGGTTGTTATGGCTTTTGTGGTTACTTTTTTTAATACCTGAAAATCTTTGAAAACTGTTGGAAAATCTCCCAAAACTGAGTTATCCAGGCATTCAGCCCAACATTCCTGCAGAGCAGTGGCCTGCAAACCTAGAAGGAACTTTTCCCTTCTCCAAAAGGTCAGTCTGTTAGGCACAAAATAATAGATGTTGAAAGGAAGTAATTTCAAAATGTAAGATTAAGGTTGGCATCAGGGAGAGATGAGTTACCAGAATATGTCTTTGTTTTGCTGCCTCTTGAAGCCTCAGTTTCTTCTAATGGAAGACTTCCATGTTTGGCTCATGTGCAGGTATATATGCGTGCTGCATTTAAGTTGCTGTGGAGCTGCAGCAACAGAAGGCTCAGGATGAAAAACTGCCTGAGAAGCAGGTCCAGAAGCAGTTACCCTATGGTGAGCTCTGCCCCGCTGGGGTTTTAGTACCAGTGGTACAAGAAATGGTGATTTCTGAGGTAAGTCAGTGGAAGCTGCAATCACTCTAAGAGTTCAGAGAGATATAGCCATACAGGAAGAAGCGATGGGGATTTGGCCCCTGGAATTTCCCAAATCTGGTTGTTTTGTCTGCATGTGAGCACTTCAGTCCCAGTCTAACAGGAGCTGCTCTGGCTTTTCCTGAGGAGCTTCGCTTTGTTTCTGGTACAGCCTAGCTGCTCTAGGGTTGAAATTACTGCATAGAGACCCCTGTGCATGTGCAAAGTCTAAGCAAATGAAGCAGAGATTAAATTAATAGGGGTCTTTGGAACTTACCTAGAAAGGCAAAGCAAGATATGCTACCTTCAGCTTGAGTAAAGAGTTGGAGTACGGAACTGCATCTAGTTTTGTCTGGAAAGAATTAGGTCTATAAAGTTTAAATATTCCCATTGTAAATGAAAGATGAGGTGAAAGCTGCTGCGGTGCTGGCTTTTGGCGATCAAATGCGACTCGCAAGCCACCCTGTGAGAGGTATCAGAAGTTCTGTGAAGTTGAATGTGTTTGTACATTTATTTCCAGAAATAAAATTGCTTACTTAAGCGTCACTTAAACCATGTGAGGGAAATGTGAGGCTTGTGTAGGCCTTAGGAGAGCGCTGATGCTCTGTTTAGGTGTGCTTTGAGCTAGGTGGGGGGGCACAAAAGCAAATCTCTCCCTTTGGGCTTTCTGTGGGCGTTTTTTATGGGCTTCCATGAAGCTGCCCTGCCCCTTCGGGAGGTGGGGGGGGGGGGGGAGGACCAGCAGAGGGTAAGCGAAAGCAAACGGCTGTGCCCACCCCTCGCGCGGCAGCTCCGGGGTACCCGGCCCGCGTGTCCCGCCCGGGGCCGCCGCGGCGAGCAGCCTCCGCAGGTGCCGCGCGGCCGCCGGCGCCGCCTCCCTCCCCCCCGTCTCCCCGCCTCCCTCCGCCTCCCCGCCTTCCTCCCTCCCTCCCCCGCGCCGCGCGGGCTCCCACGTGGTGCGCGCCCCGCTCAAAAGCCGCGCGCCGCCCCGTGCCCGCTCCCTGGTGCCGGCAGCGTCCGCTGGCGCCTCTGGCTGCTGCCGCCGCGCCGCCGCCCTGCGGGCACATGCCAAGGTGCGGGGCGGCCGCGCCGGCCCCCGCCTGCGCCCCTTCCCCTGGCCGCCGCCCGCGCACGGGGGCACGAAGCTGGCGGGAAGAGGCGGCTTCGGAGGAGCGCTTGCGGTCTCCCTGCGCGGATTCCCGCTTCTGTCCGCCCGTGCACGATGGGGCTTCGCCTCGGGACTTTGCGTTCATCTGTTGCGTGGCTTCATCTGCCACCCGAAGAGAAATCGATTGCCACAGCAGCCCTCGTTAGACAGCACGGCTTCAAGGGATGAGCAGCTCTTAAGGAGCAGGGAGGACGAGACGCACGCTGCTACCGTTGACTTGTTGAAAGACCTGGGTTTTTTGTTTTTTTTTTTTTCCTCCTTTGGAAGGGGGAAGTTTGCTCCCCAGACTCTAGCCCGGCTTCCTCCACACCCTTTCCTTCTCCTCTTCCTCTCTTTTTCCAGGATCCGCTGCTTGGGGCCGGAGGTGATCCCCTTCGTATCCCCCCCCCCCAATCCTATACCGGCACAGGAGGCACGAACTAGGCGGGCGGAGCGCTGCCCGCCCTCGCTGGAAGCGGGGCGGCCCCCCCCCTCCCTCCCTCCGGGAAGAGCTGCCCGCGGCGCTCCGGGCTCGCCCCCTTGCCCTTCCCCCCGCCTCGGCTGGGGCGGTGTTGCGGGGCTGCCTCCGCGGGGCGCCCGGGGCGGGAGGAGCCCGCCGGGCTCGGGCCCTTTGGCCGCCACCACGTCGAAAGCGGCGGCGGAAAGTTGCGGGGCGGCGGCGGCCGAGGACTCGTCCAAGGTGTCCGACGAGGAGCTGCTCGCGTGGAGCAAGGAGGAGCTGATCCGCAGCCTCCGCCGGGCCGGGGCCGAGCAGAGGAGCGCGATGCTGGACCGCAGCAGCCTCATGCGCGAGGTGAACCGCCGCCTCCAGCTCCGCCTCGGCGAGATCCGCGGCTTGAAGGTAGCGGGCGGCGGGGCGGGGCGGGGGGGCGAGTTTCTCCGGTGTGTCCCCAGCGCATGGCGGCGGCGAGAAAGGGAGCCCGCCCGTGCCGGAGCGGCGGGCACGGAGCGGTGCCGGGGAGCAGGGCCGAAGCTGCGCCCGGCGGAGCTGCCGGCACGCGTGGGGCGTGGGCCGGCGGCCCCCGAGCTGCGACGGTGCCCCGGGGCCGAGGTGGGGGGCGCGGGGGCTGGCGACCTTCCCGCGGTGCGGGGTCCTTGCGCGGAAAACTTCCCTGCACGTAGGTGCCGGGCACACGACTGCATCTCCCGCGAGTGGCTTCGCCGAGCCCTTGTCAGGTGAATGTGCTGGCGGTTCTTGCCGAGAATGGCGTGAAAAGCGAACAGGATTTGAGCCTGCTGGAAATGAAGTGCCCGGTTAAAAGTGGTGAGAAACTGTTCCGCGGTCTGTGGAGCACAGCTGTTCTGTAATGTGTCCCACTGCGCTTTGGGCTGATGGGAACATCTAATTCTTGTCACCTTTGCAGTAGACTTCGTTGGTTTCTGGTAAGATTCAGTGTTTCTATCTGAAATACATGTGAAAGAATACAATGTGCGGAGCTGTAGAGATTCAAAAGGCTTTGTTTTGCCTATGCTGTTTTTTGTCATGTTTTTTTAAGATGACTTCCTAGGCTCTGCCTTGGAGTGATGAGAATCATTCTCTAGTTTCCTTGTCTGGAAAGGACATCTGAGGATGCATCTCTAAGGAAGTCACTTTCAGTGGTGTACTTCCACAGACTGCACTGAGAGGCAGACCAAGGCTGTGATGATTGATGCCTTCTTAATTTAACTCTTGCTAGGTGGGAAGCGTAGTCCCTAATGTTTCCTTCCCTGCTTCTGAGAATTGGGCAGACAGCGTAACTACTGCCAAAGAATTACCCTGATATACCAGGTATGACTGTGCTGGAGAACTTGAAAGCTACTTTAAAGTGGACGTGACTACAAAGCATTATCTGTCTTGTTGCTGTGACACGTGGCACTTTTTGTAAAATTCCTTAGTTGAGGTGAGGTTGGAGAGGAGGAGAGACCCAGGTGCAGTGTGGCCTTTTGAATTGTTATGTGAGGGTACAACAGAAGAGAGTTCATGACTTGTAGAATGGTTTTAGACAACTAAATTATTGAGCAAGTGTCTTTGATAATCCAAGCTTTCCTGTTCTGCAGCGTACAGCAATCCTGCCTCCCTCCATTTTGACAATAGAAGGTGCCTGGGGGTAAGAGAGACCCATCAATGATATTAGCTTAGTGAAAACAGAGCTTACATTTTAAATGCAATTTAAATTACAGCAGCAATATCATTCTCCTGGTTATGTTCAAAGGTGTTGTGATGTTATATGGGTTTATCTATCTGCCAGCTAAGTAACAAAGCACACCAAAATGTGTAGAAAGGAGTGACAAATTCCTCTCTCAATTCTGAACTTCCTAAGTGATGTTCAGCTTCCACCTTTTGTTCAGATGTCTCAGCTGAAACTTTTAAAAGGAATTTGGGAGAACAAGGTCTCTGGGCTCCAATGGATTTCAGTGGTATGTGGGTACCTACTTGCTTCTTTGTGCCATGTGAAGGAACAGGTCCATGAGTAACGATGAACAGCTGTGCCTGGCTTGAGTGGATGCCTGCTGCCTGCTTAGATACTCTGACTGATAAACTGTGGGCTGTCACTTCAACTTTTTTCCACCATGGGGTCATCTGAAGAATCCCTATCCTGTACAGGTTTTTCAGGTTACCTTGCGACCTCATTGAGACTTTTCCTTTGTCAAACCTGGGCTGAAACTGGTCAAGTTCAAAGTCATTTTGAGAGGAAGGTCACACACTCAGGCACGCACCCAGCAGAGTTGCAAAAGCTTTCTTTTTTATTTTAGGAAACTGTGCTAAAAATGGCCTTTCCATAAGGCTAAGCTTGTAATACCAGACATAAGGGAAGAATATTTAGACCAGAGAAGACAAATATGGTTACAAGCCAGTTTAGTAAAAGTAGGATGGCAAAATACAGAAAATGTTTTCTTTGCTGTATTCTTCTGCTACAGTAAGAGCCTGAACGTTTTTTCTTCAGAGCATTACTGTTCTTCAGTTAGAGAAGGGCACTGGGAACATGTACTGCTTTGTTTTGTTAGAAGTGAAAAATCTATTAAAGCAGATTATTTCATTTCAGAGTGATTGAACCAATTCTGATTAAGTGAGAACAGACAAGATTCTTTTATGCAAATCTGAAGCAAAATCAAACAAACCCCAAATATTTTAAATCTCTAAAAAGTTCATTTTATATGTGAATATGCTTTAGGGAATAGAGAATATAAATGTTGTTAATTATCTGAGCGAGATTACCATTTCTGATGTACTTTCTGGTTTTAGTCAGCAATAACTTTACAAGTGAGTATTTTTGAGGGAGTGAGAACATCATGAGAGAGTATGATCATCTGGATTTCTCATTGTGTTTTTGTTTTTTTGTTTTTCCTTTGAGCATTAATTAAACACCTGAAATTTTCATACCATATTGGAAGTTAGTCATTGAACCTTTCCAAATTAGCTCTGCATATTCAGTTTTGTACTGGACAGGTGTTCTGTTAGTATGAAACATGATGCAGTTATAATATGCCAGATCTACACACACAATTGTTTATGCCTTACTTGAGTGCTTAGCTGATGGTTTGTAGCAGTGCTGTTCACTGACTTGTACAATGCTAATGGTATAATGTTAATTTTTTTAGACACTCTTCTCTCGTGCTTATCTTTCTTTTAAAGGATATCAATCAGAAGCTGCAAGAAGATAACCAGGAACTGAGAGACCTTTGTTACCTTCTTGCCTTTCTGCCTATCATCATCCAGAAAGCATCCTGTGAGCGGCAGAGACTGGGCAGGCACAGTGCTAGCATTATGCACAAAGAGGTTGCCTCATACCTACAGAAGCTGAAAGAATTGGAAGTGAGGCAAGAAGAAGTGGTTAAAGAAAAGCTGGAGCTAAAAGAATTGTGTGTGTTGCTGGATGAGGAGAAGACTGGTGGAGCAGGCAGCCGGAGCTCTGTTGACAGCCAAATCAGCCTGTGCCAGTTAGCTGCAACAAGTACATCCATAAGAGATGTTGGTGATGGGAGTAGTACTTCTAGCACTGGAAGTCCAGACAGTGCAAACCATCATAAACATCATCCGAGTACTAGTCCGGAACATCTTCAAAAAACCAGGGGTGAAGGAAGCCCTGAGCATCAGAAACACAGGAGCATCAGCCCAGAGCATCTCCAGAAGCCTAGGGGTTCTGGCAGTCCTGATCACCTGAAAGGACCAAGTCCAGAACATCACAAAACCATTGCCAAAGCACCTGAGCAACAAAAGCACAGCAGCAGCAGTCCAGAAACTCTCCCAAAGCACGTTTTGAGTAGTAGCCCTGAACACTTTCAAAAGCACAGGCCTGGCAGTAGCCCTGAGCATCAAAAGCACAGCAGTGGCAGCCCAGATCATCTTCAAAAGCGCACACCAAGCGGAAGCACAGAACATCTGCACAAAGTGAGGGGTACGAGCCCTGAGCACCTCAAACAACATTTTGGAGGGAGCCCAGAGCATCTCAAACATCTCAGTGGAGGCAGCAGAGAAGGTCCCCTCAGGAGACAAGTAGCAGATGAGCTGTCACCTCACCACAGAAGTATTTACAATGGAATGAATGGTGGGTCAATATATTTAGTGAGAGCTCATTTTTCAAAATTCCTAAGGTAGTTTCAGTTCTGTGTCAACACTTTTGGAAAAAGAATAGTATTTTATGTGAAATGAAAGGTAACAAGTCTGATGTTAGTATTAACTGACTTGATAAATAATCGGGGTATACCCAGTTGTCCTTCTGCCAGGTTTTAGGTGGATTGATGAAAGAGTGGAGGAAAAAGTTCATCTTGAGTGCTTGTGTAAGGTATCAAGAAGCAACTTTTGGACTTGATTCTGCCCGGTGGTTGGTAGACATAAACTGTCCCTATGTAGACTTATGTTTACCTCAGGTATCAGATAGGGAGGAGTTATGTGTGTTTCTTATGCTGTCTGTATTTGAGTCAGCAGAATGGAGGTGAATGTCTCCAATTTCATTTCTGCCTTTCTAAGTTAGTCTGTCTATAGCTTTGAAGATTTTAGCATTTCCTCTTATTGATGGAAAGCTTCTTTATGGAAAAGCATATAACTCTGGAGAAGATGCCAGATGAAGAGCTAGGCTCAGTATAAATGAATCTGATACTCCTAAAGCTTTCCAAAGCCTTGATTTTTGCATGTATTTAATTATAACAAATTAAAAGTTAAGGAAGATCCTAAGGGATATTTGTTGTTATTGCTGCCCTTTAGGAAGATACCCAATACACATGCCTAGCTTTAAGGAGCTGATATCCCCACTGATTGCAATTAACTTTTTTTTTTTTTTTAAGATAGGCACAATTTAAGTGTCTTGGTATTTTGGGAGACAAGTGATTATGACAATATTATTGAAATGAATATGGATTGGAATAGAGTAAATGAAATAATTAAAAACAAAATTCAAATAAACATCTTTCTGTTGTTGAAATAACTTTTTGTAGACTTAGCAAAATTTCTGTAGTCTGCTCTTTTCTTCTACATGCTCTGAGATCTTTTCATAAAAGAAGTCAGCATCTTATTTATAGCTGAAAACTCATTTCTCAGTTCTTTGTACGTAGATTTGAAACAGAGCTCAGAAGAAAGTGAGGATTTTGCCATAGTAACTTGTCTCGGAGGGAGTTCATGTGTTCCCATTTTATAAGCAGCTGCGAGAAGTCTTTCTGCCATTGCTGGAGCTGACTTGTTGTTGGATCTGCTTGTGAGATGGAGACAGTGAGCTCTCTGCTGGGTGCTGTCCTCAGCATTTATCATGTTGCTGTCTCG
The DNA here is from genome assembly GCF_036417845.1 of Apteryx mantelli. Taxonomy (NCBI): domain Eukaryota; kingdom Metazoa; phylum Chordata; class Aves; order Apterygiformes; family Apterygidae; genus Apteryx; species Apteryx mantelli. The sequence goes on along the minus strand of NW_027118784.1, from coordinate 1,982,967 downwards.
CATCAGTCCATTTGTCTTTGATGAATAACTTGCAGAATGCCTTCAGCTGAGAACCTGCTTTGTAGGTGTAAGTCCAGGTTGCTTTCAGTGACATGTGCGTATTCCACAGGGCTGATAACCCCCAAAGCGGTAAGTGTGGAGACTTCAAATTAATTTTTAAAACAGGTAATTAATAAGGCGAATGTATGAAAACTATGTGAAGATGCAAATAAGTAAGTTCTAAAAGTTGACCTTGCAAAACTTCCTTTAAATGCTGTATTTCTTTCTCCATTCAGTTCAGTTAAAATAAGCAAACAACACTGACTTGTAAGTAGCATGTAGTATGGAAACACACTTCCTAGAGACTTCTTACTTTTACCCGTGATGTTCACGAATGTATTCACTGGTTACGTAGAAAGGTGATTTAAGGTCTTAAGTATGCATTTTTCAAACTCATTCACAGACAAGGATACAGGTTTTCTGCTCCCAGCACGGTGGGCTTTCTGGTATTTTCAATCCAAATAGTTCTTTTTTGTTGTGTTTTTAAGAGTGGGATGACAGCAGTTGTTACTTTAAACCTGAGGTGACTGACCCGCTTTGTGCAGGGCATCTCAAATAGCTGCAGTTGTGACTCAGATAACAGGGAGCTGGAGAGGGGAGCCAGTGATTTGGGAGTCTGTTTATTGACTTGAATCAGAGCATCGCCTGTCCCACCCTTTGTATTAATCACTTTTGCAGAGGAATTTGCACACGGATAAGTTGTCAAGCCTCTCTTATGTTTATGTAATTTGACATAAGCATGAGGTAGATGTTAGCTGTGAGTTTACTTCTGGCTTTGGTCTGACTTTTTGTCTCATTTTGGTCAAGTGTTAAACTCTTGTGAGCTTTGCTGTAAGGAATAACCCTTAAAAACTTGAGGAAAATACTTTGTCTTCGCATCCTCACAGCTAGGCTCAACTGCTGCTCTCCTACCTCGCCCCCCACCCCCCCCCCCCGGTCTTTTAGGGAAGAAGTTGCACAAAAGTGCTAGAAGTGCTGACCAATATAATTTACCATCACTGCAAATGTAATCTGTAAACCTTAATTGGCATGTTTTATGTGTTCCTGTATACATGAACCTGCCAACTGAGTACAGACTGGGAGCTGTACATTGAGCTTGTAACAAAAATGCCAATTTTGCATCTGCAGCAAGAAATGCTAAAATTGTACAAACATAGGTAAGAAAGTGGTGTGGAAACCTGGCCTTAAACTCAGATGAGCAATGTAAAAGGATGCTATTTTTGATTCCTATCCCCAAATCAAGTAGTAAGTCTATTATATCATGTTGGTGAAAACCTAGTTTACTTTAAAATTCAGAATATATTCAGCTAGTAGGCTGATTGCGCGGCCATTTGATTATTTTGCAGGGCATTTCCAATGTTACAGCAGTACTTCTGTGACTGTCATTTGTTTGACCAGCAAGAATGAAGTTTTTGTGTTGATAAATGGTAAATAGCGAAGAGTAACATCTTTTGACTCTTCTGTAGAAATAATATATTTTAACCATGTAATTGGAACTTACCCGGCTCAGTAGAGGCCTGGCGCATCTCCCTTTGGATGAGATGGAATGGCCTCCATTGCCTTATGTGGACTCCAAATCAGGTCTGAGAGGAGAAGGTATTCCTCTGCATATCAGACCTTGCTCTGAGAAGTACTATACTGTCCACCTGAAATTGCTCTTCTTTCTTGGAAAGCATGTTTGCAGACAGCCCAGCTGTTTCTGTTGAAATAAAATGTTCCATCCATAACTAATAGCTCCTATTTACCCTGAGTTCTGGTCTTGTTAGCACTTGCATGACCACAGGGAAGCAATGTATTCAGTCATATGCAGTTATCTATACCAAAATTTTGTATGTAAATGTACAGGGAACAGAGGTGGAATCTCTGCAGGCTTTGGTCAAACTCTTAAGCAATATAATGTTATGATGGTTTCAGAAATACGGTGTGTAGCTATAGTCCGTGTTACAGGATATGGTATATGCATTCGTTGTTTGGGCCTCGTGCATCCTTTAAGCTCCCATGAGGGACATGAGAAGTTGTCTTTGGTCCGTTGTCTCTTCTGAAACGGGCGCCCTCAAGCCGTGGAGTCCCAGAAGTGGGGTCTGAAAGCTCCGTTTGGCTTGGTGCTTGTCAGTTGAAAACATATTTCATTTTAAAGGCTCTAACCAAATTCAAGGTGTGTTGTAGCAGTTAATGATCTTTTGCTGGAATCCCTCTTAAAATGTTCTGGTTAATGAGCACAGGGCTATTTGGGATAGGAAGATGGCTGAAATTAGGTGGAAAACAGCAGTGGTAAAAACATTTTACAGTGAACACTTATGCAGTCTCAAATAATACATGACAGTCTTTAACTCTGACACAAATATGTGGGTGCAAAAATATAAATTAATATGTGTTCAGGATTTGCAATCTAAGTTTTTTTTATTCTAAGCAGTTTATTGTAAATTTTCTATTTTAGAAGTCTTTTGTTTTATTCTGGGCTTTGACTTTTGTGTGAAAGGAAACTATCAGAAGGCTTTCAGATGTGCTTTTTGCTTCCTGCTGAGGTTATTAATGACTAGAAATAAAAGTGCTGACTAACCCTGTATGCGCTGCTGGAGGTGCGAGGACTCATGTACAGAACAAATGCAAAGCTGTCTCTCTTGAGCAAAAGTATTTGTTGGCTTAAATGGAGACTCAGCTTAAATTTTGAAAAATTCTGCTATAAATGCGTTGCTGCTTATAAGGAAAATAAAATAAGAGCCTACTGCTTTGAGTAAAAAGAGGAAAGTGCAATGTGACTTCAGAGAGCAAAAATCGGTAATAATGTGACTGAGTTAATTTCAGTGGAAATAGCTCATATCCTGCTGCTCAAATAGTGAAATGATGTCACGTGTCTGTGTAGGCTTGCTTACATGTTACTTCTCATACAATTGAAATGAAAATAATTCGCTTGTCATTCGTAGCAGTGCACAATACTTTGTGTGTAAATGGAGCTTTCCTGATGGCACCCAATACACATCTGACATTTAGAGCCTAATACAGTGTTATTTACTCTTAAGAGTAACCTGCTGTATAAACAAAGGCTACAGGGTCGATAGAATTTCTAGTTGTTGCTGTGAATTAGTCTACTATTTATTTCAGGGGTTTATTATTTTAAGTGTAGAGGTCTAAAACTTCCATGTCAATGGGAGTCTTTCAGTTGAATTCCATAGGATTTGCATCAGACTCATAAATCGGGTTCAGACATTACAGACTGCAAGAGAACTGAGGCCTGATATGTGAGTATGTATGTGATTAGAGCATGCTGTATTTATTGACAAAGTCATTTCTGTGGGGTAATTTGCCAAGCTGAAACATGGCTTATGAGAGCTATGAAACTACTAGAAACTCATGTCTGAGGGCTTATGGGAGAACTTTACACTTACATTTCTTTAACTTCACTGGCAAAAATAGTTCTGCTTTAAATGTTTGAGTATATGCTGGATCATCTTTCCAGTAAAAGTATGTGAATCTTAATGGGAAGACTGTTTATAAAGAAGCTTGTCTGGTTTAAACCAGCTGGCTGAATGTTGCAGCACTCTGGCTACTGAGAAGTTCAGCTGAGGATCAGAGTGGGAATCAGCCAGTGCTGACTGCAGAGATGTGCTTCCCTCTGTAGCTATTTGGTGGGAGATAGGAGGTTGCACTACACTTTAAAGTGGGAATGCATAGGAAGGATTCAGCTTAACAGTCCCCCCCCTTCCAGGACTGCAACTAAACCACAGCCACACATGGTATGTAACACTTTGCGTGAACTCACCACTTGCAGCTTCTGTGCTAGTATTTCTGAAGTGCCTGGTGAAGGCTTCTGAATGCTTAAGTGTTGAATGCTTAGCTGAAGCCTTACCTACCCCCTTGGTTTTGTTAATGCTTTTAGGGCAGGCAGGACAAGCAGTACATGAATAACACCTGTCTTGGGTTGAAGGCTTGTTGTCAGCTGAGAGCATTCTGGGTGGGATTTTCTTACCTACTGTGGTGTTCTTCAAAACAAACAAAAATATCACTCACCAAGCAGCCTATCCCCCTGCCATTTAAGGGCCCGGTGTGGAAGAAGGGTAGGTGGTACAGTTAAAGACCAGTGCATTTAGGTTGTGAGCTCCTCAGTGATTAGGAAATCAACACCGAAGTTCCCATAAAGTGGGAGTGAGATCCAGTTCCTCTGAGTGTAGAAGAAGAATGTGAGCTGAGGTGTTTTTGAGACCATACTTAAAAGAAACCACATGCATGAAAATGTGTGCACGGTACTATTTCTGCACTTGTGTACTGTAGAAGCACATGAGGATGTAATGAGAAAGGCTGTTGGAAAGTACAGCTAACCAAGGGCTTAAAGGACAAAAGCATTCTGCAAGTATTTTACTATCACAAGGAGGATGACGGCTACTCTTCTACTTAATACCATCTACAAGTGATGCTGGATTTTTTCATTGATGGATTTTTACTTTTTGCTTCCATCTTAGTCCATTTAGTGAACTGTGATCGGATGGCTAAAACCATTCTAGTAAGACCTCAAACTTAAAAAAAGGAAAGGGAAGAGGAGAAAAATAATTAGTGGGTTTTTTTGTTTTTTTTTTCCCCTCCAAGTAAACTAGGCCTGATAAAGTTCATAGTAAATTCTCTAAGGAGAATCTCAATCTCTTCTTTGATATCTTGAAAGAAGATGAGTGAAGTTTTGGAAGAGAGACTATGCTGATTTTTCCAGTCTTGAGGGGGAAAAGAATAATGAGAAAACTGTGGAATTGTCAATTTAATAATAATATCTGGAAAAATACTGGAACAAGTAACTAAACGTTTTAAATGTCTAGGTGGTAAGGAGGAAATAAGTTGAGGTAAACTTGTTAAGAAGAATGATACGAAACAATCTCTCTCCTATGTATTGTAAAGTAATAGGCGCTGGGGAGAGTGGGGGATAGTAAATGTAACTATCTTGAACTAGGAAGGGTTTTGGCCCTGTCTCACCTGATATCCCCTAGCAAGCTAGGGAAGCATGGCTTGATTAAACTCCTATAAGGTAGGTCCACAGCAGTCTGGAAAATGTGTCTAGAGATGCATCTTCTCAGTAATTGTCTGTACTTACAGCCTTTCTGAAAGGGCAAGATCAGAATTGAGCTTTCACAGGCGTCTGTCGTTCTTCACTGTTTTCTTTCATAACTTGCTAAAGGAATGGAGTGTATACTTTGTAAAATTCAAGATGACCCACTTTGTGGGAAGGTCCGAAAGCAATTTCAATGATAGCATCTTGACAACTAGTCTTAACAATGCAATGGAATGTAATAAGGATGAATGCCAAATCCTACATTTAGGTAGGAATAGTTATTGCTCCATTAGAGGCTGGGGGATGTTTGGTTAGGTAGCTGTTCTGCAGATACAGATGTGGAGGTTATTTTGAATCACTGATTGATTAAAAACATGAACCTTGTTATGCACTTAAAAAAAAAAAAAAAAAAAGAGGATAAGCCTGCCTAGGGTTTACCTGTACAGAGCCGCCTTCTCATCTCTTTTCTCTGCTTCCTTACTTTTCCCTTTAGAGTGCTGCTTCTGCTGCACAGATGTCTTTCTTTTGGCTGTCAGGACTTGATGCTAATTCAGTCTTTCCTTGATGCAGGCAGTGACCCTTTCACTGTGAGTGCCAGAGCAGAGAAGGGGTTCCTGGAAGTGATATGTTATCTTTAAATCATCACCAGTATGCCGCATATCTTTAAGAGCAAAGTCTCTGTTAGCTAGCCTGTGATGACTGTGTGCATTAATAAGGCAGGAGGGAAGTGATGGTGAATAGAATAACAAGCAAGAGCTTTTGCCCTCTTGAGGTACCATTTTCAATTTGTGCAAAGGTAAGCACAGCAGAGCTAGACAGGTTCAAGGCTGGACAAGATGGGCAGTTTATTGAAGACAAATTATTTAAAGAGTAGTTTCCTTCTGATTAATTGGCCCTCAAAGAGGGACTCACCAATAAAGGTAATGTTTCAAAGGCTATCGGAAATAACTTTCAAAAGGTAGAGAGTGGAATGCAGATTTTATCCACTTTGAATAGCACCTCAATGTGTTCCTGTTCTTTTAAACACAAATATCTTTCAGTGTGAAGGCCAGAAGAGTTCAAAAAAAAAAAAAATTTTTTTGGTGAATGGGGCTCATCTAGAGGGAATGGGAGATACCCCTAGTTCAGGCAAGTTATTTGGAAGAGATTTAAAAATATGTTTAATTTTAATTAGTCTTTTATGGGTGAATCATTTATGGGTGAATTAGTCTTTTATGTTGCTGGATCAGTTCCTCAGTTCCCCCAGTGTATGTGGCCAGGGCCAGGCATATTGCGGTTGCACAGAAGCATTGACACAGTCCCGTCAGTAACCCTTGCTTCAGACCTGAGTAGTGCCCTTATCTTCCAAGCATTTAACCAATACGAAATGGAGATTAGCGGCTATGCCAGCTGGCTGGTTATCTGAGATTTATGGCCTTATCTCTTGTTTTGAGCGTCCATTAGAACTTCACTGGCATTTGAACGCAGACCTCCAGAGGCGGAAGGCTGACGTAGTGCATCACTGTGCCGGTGTTGTCAGAGACTTGACCAACTCTGCAAGCCAGCGTTTGTGTGGCTCCCCTGACTTTACTGGTGTTCTACGTGGGACGCATCTGATGCGTTGCGGGGTTTTTTTGGTTTATTTAAATGTATGTTTTGAAAACAATAGACTTTTCAAGTAGTGAGTAGGAGGTTGTTTCATCATGTACTGAAGCCAACATAAAAGCTCATTTATTTTCATGATAATTGGGCCAAGTTGTAAGATATTTGCCTTCTCTTTGCCTTCCTGATGATTTCTGAGTCATCGGGAGCTTGGAGGGGCAGTTAGTGTTGCCTGCCTGAAATATATAGGCAGACTACTTTTGTACCAGAATGAAAAGTCCGTACGTTAAAGCCTAGTTGGAATCGTTGCTTGGGGAGAGCACCTTTAACTTCAGGAGGGGCCATTGTGCAATGTAGCCCTTCAAACAGCTTTCTGGGTTACTATGTTATGGTATTATTATAGTAAAATGTTTTTAGAACTATTGCAGTGATTAAATTGTCAAATTCTCTGAACTCTGGCAGTTTTAATGCAGAGCTGAAATATTATTCTAATTCTTGGTAAGTGCTGCTTGTTTAAGCACTTCAGCCTTGCAGGATGTACTGTGCATGTTAATCAAAGGGTGTCCTGTCTTTCCAGCTCTATCTATTAATGGAGCCTTTCTTTTTCTTGTGAGGTTTTTATTTTATTAGAAAAGTAATAATGGGGGGCTGCAGATTGTGCAGCGAGTTGAATGGGTTAATAATACCCAGTGAGGAACAAAGCAGTCAGTGTAGAGAGGTGCTGAAAATATTGTACTTACCGTTCACACACCACGTACATTCTTTAGGTGTTGACAGGTGCTATAGGACAGTGAAGCATTCCAAATTAGAGGGTATTTAACGAGGTGTAATAAAGCTTTGTGTACTTAGAATGACTCTAGCAATGAAAACGGATTGGTTTCTGAGCTAGCAAGTCATGTCTCAATTAGTGAACTGAAGCACAGCTTATCTTAGGTCTTATTGTCAAATACACAGATCTATAGTAACTGAGAGAACACTTAGAATTATGTTCAAGTAACGATCTTGATATAAATCTTGTCTGTGTGTGCTTCTTGAACAGTTAAAGGGTGGGTTCCATTGAGCGAAGTAGCTAGGATGGAAACACTGAGCTCTGAATTTTGCTGCTTCACGCAGGAAGAAGTCAGTCTTTAATATACCACATCTGTTCTTGCAAAAAGGTTAAACCTGAATCATGCAGTGCTTGTTTTACTACTACAGGTTTTACTACAACCGCATACTTGAAGCTGCAGAAGAGTCCACTGTATCCACTTGCCTGTCTGAAGAAAACTGTAGTATTAAGCCTTAGTAAAGAAAAAGGGCTAGAACACTTGACCATGGAATTTGGAAATGTATTTTAATAGGATGCTCAACTGTAACTGAGCTCTTAAGCCCCATTAGCACATTTAGCCAGATGCTCATTGCTGTGAAATGACACTGAGCCCAACAGCTGTCGAGGTCCTAAAAAGGATCATACATATTATCTTTCATACAGTAGCATTCAAAGAAATGTAAAAACATGGAAATGCATGACACTTTGGAAGAGAGATGTGATCCTTTTGGTCTAAGGCATAAATTGCCATCTACCTAATGGAAACTAAGAATGAATTTCACTCTGACGTGTTATTCCATTTCTGTTTATGGCAAGAGGTTTTGTGCGCCTCCATCTAAAGCAGCTGGTACTGGTCACTATAGGAAAAGGAATGAAAGACTGATTGGGTCAATTGCCTGATCCAGTATAGCAAGCTGTAATTGTTGTAGGTGGTTCTTTTGTAGTCCTCTGTATGTGGATGCATTTTTCTTTTTTTCCATATCCTTGTTCTCCAGCAGTGGTTTGTAATATGCCTCAAGGGCTTAATAGTATGGTCTTTACCTTCATGGCAAACCTGAAGTACTGTGAAGGGTTTTAGTGGTGCTTATATACATGAATTAAGAATCTTCTGTAATGTGTGGGGCATTTACAATCAAGAAACCTAAAAGCACATCTAAATAAACAAGCAAGAAAAACCTACCTTTCTCTCTTACCTCTTCCTCCCCCCCCCCCCCCAAGCTTGTTGTGTCTCAGGTCCTTCTTTTGAAATCTGATCACTTGTGATCAAATTTTCAGACAGTCTTACAGCTCAAAGATACCAAATGAAATAAGGAAATGGAGGGATTAGCCTGGAAGGAGCCTTGGACAGTGGGACTGCAAGACAGTGAGGTATACCATTAATAACAGTAACTTGTTTCAGAGGAAATTAATTCTACAGTTATAACATGGGAGGGAGGGGAAAAAAAGACATCAGTCATTAAAAAAGCCCTAATGATACTAGTCTATGCACACTTAGTATCTTTGTGAAATTTTTAATGCTTTTAATCTTGTAAAATCCATAGAAAAGAAACAGGATCATAGTTTGAGATCTGTCCATGAGCATGTGGTCCACACCATGAAAAAAGTTGCAGATGTATTAATTGCAAATGGGAAAGGTGCCATATTGAGCTAGGCTATCTTGAAGGATAAACAGATCTGTGAAGCCTGATTGTGAATAATAAATAAGCTTAGTTCAACATGTGTCAGTTTTGCTATAAAACTTCTGGTTTCTTTGCACTGGTGCCTACACATTGTTTGGGGAGGGGAGGGATCTAGCAGTTTTTTGTACCTGTGTACTTCAGCAAGCAAATCTTTGACCCTGTATTTTTCCTGTGCATGATTTGTGTGAACTTTGCACTGGATGATTACACATATTGTGTCAGGTGACAGAGCATGGGGAGAAAGATGACAGTATTTGTAATGCTGACCTGTAAAAATCCATATCATCATTTTAAGTGGTTTAGACTAATCGAACACAGCACTGTTCAAACACTGTCAGGAATAAGAGATGCATTATCTTTCAGCTCTGATCAGTGAGCCCTGTGATAAACGACAGTATTGAATATCTTTTGAAGTTCTCTATTTTGGTACTTCATCAAAGTTACCTAAATATTCCGAAGCTTTTGTGATATTGTTTAAATTTAAGGTTCTAGTGAGACAGAACCTGCAATATCAAACTTCTATTTGATAAATAGTGAGATCTCTTTCAAATGTTTGGCCTCAAAACTGATTGTTTCTTTTAAGTGCATCTGTTTAAATTCCTGTGGATTTTAAAATTTGGCTTGATCAGCGCTTGCTGTAGGCTTTGGAATATATATTTGCAACTTGGATTCAAAAAATATACATACTTTTACCAAAGGTTGCAGGGTTTATTCATTATTACGTTGCTCATATTCATGCTAAGCTCAGATAAACCTGGGGAAAAGCATTGACTGGTGACCCACATGCCCTGTTGGTTTGTGAGTCCGTTTTAGTTTTACAGTGGGTGAATCTTAATGCTAAATATCCATCTTATGTTTTTTTGTGGTCTGAGAATATTATTGATGGCCTGAAGATGGGTCTCTAAAAAATACTCTTTGTTTCTGAAAGAGAAAAAGAACACTGCATTGAAGGCAGCTAATAAAACAATACACCAAATGCGTTCAACTGAATGCTTAAAGGTTAAACATGCAGATTGTCTTAGTCCTTTAAAGTATTTGATCATTTCACTCCTTGGGCACCTGATTTGCCCTCAAGCTGGGTGCCCAGACAAGAGCAAGATATCCTTGCTCTTGCAGCACTCTTACAGACATCGCTTGCCTGTTATTGTAGTTTGTCTTGCTTGCTTGTATCTATTTTAAGATTTTTGTAACCTGAAGTTAGACTTTGAATTTTAGATTTTTGCAGCATCATTAAAGATACTGCAGTAAAGATTATGCAGTCCATAGAGATAACATAAAAGCAAAGCATTCCAACAACTCTTTTCTCCTAACCAGATCTCCAACCTCCAAGACCAAAGGCTCTGCAGCCTTAAATTAAGGCAGAAGATCCCAGAATCAGTCTCCTACAGGTACAGGCGCTAAGAATTTTTTGAGTTATTCCTTGTTGTTGGAACTTGACACCTGAACTCTACACTCCAATCAATAATACTGAATGCTACATGTTGACTGCTTGCTGCCACAGCACAGGTGAATGATTTGGAGAGTTAGGAGGACAAAAAGCATCTTGAGCATATTAAGCCAAACTCTGCTTTCAGTCTTTAGGTGTCTGTACTGACATTTTGCCTTCCATATGAAAGTAGTAAAATGGAAAGATATCTTTTATAGTGTGCTGAAGAGTTGTACTTAGGCTGATAAAAATGACTTGCTGGGTTGCCTGACAGCATGAAAAATGACTGATCAGACTATTTTGGAAGCTTGGATCTGAGTTTTATCACCTCAAGTCATTCCGTTGTCCTTCTTTTGTCAAGAATGAATTGGATAGTGCTAACTCCTTGTGTTGATCACACTGTTGCAATTGTATGCAGTTACAGACCCGTGGAGTACTGAAAAGATACTTGTGGAAGCCTAAAAAGGGACTTGCTTTACCCTCTTTCATGATAACTCTACAACCACCCAAATCAAGCAGAGTGTGTTGCATGGAACAGGTAAGTCAATGCATATCAGCTGCCACCTGAAAATGTGTGCTGTGGGTGCTGAAGCTAGGAGCCAGTTTCCTGGGCAACATGTTCTATTCCAGTTCTATTGCCTGATGCTGTTTTTATTTTAATATATATAGTTATTTAACTAACCCACTCAGTTGACAGAGATGATTCTGATATCTGTTTGGAAAATGGAGGTACATTTGAAGGATTAATAAGGATGTTTGAATATGAAATAATTACTCTTTGAGAGCAAAATATTTGTTGAATTTATCAGTGTGAAAGGTTCTATGCTTTTAATGTGGCAGGTCTTGGTTTGGTCTGTTTTTGTGTTTGATAAAGGTGCACTTAGCAGATGTATCTTTCAGTAAGTTGATGAGAGTTATCAGTCCTACATGTCCATTCTCCTCCTGTTGTGAGATTTTGGGTATTCATTGCCTTCCTTATAGGAAAAGAAGGTGCTGACTGAGGAAATGCAGTCAGGGGACGTTTTCTCTCCAACTTAACATTTTTAAGTAGGTACTTTTAATAACCCCCAAACTTGGCTAAATTTTTCTTGATTTGTTTTTGAAGTGCTACCCAGAAATACATCATGATGCAAGGAAGTCATAGGATCTTGAAACTGGTCAGAAGGGGTCTGTAGTAGAAGATGAAAGTGGTAGAATTTCCACTGTCCAAAATGTGGAAAAATAGAATAAATCCAGAGAGTGCAAACATTAATGTTGTTTCCGAGGGGACCAGGAACATCTTAATTCAAAACACTGAGGCTCAGTGTATCTTCTGTGTGTTTCTGCTCATCAGTGTAGTATTCAGATGCTCAGGTGTATCTCTTGAGCTCAGGTGTTTAGTCATGCTAGCTAGATGATGAATAAATCAACCAACTGGCTTCCTCAGCCGGGTAGTGTGACTGTTTATACAGTGCTAAGTACTGAACTTGTGTCCCAGTCTATCTGGTAAAACAAACTGGGAAAGGCTGTCTGAGGGTCAGTTCCTTTATTGCTCCGGAAACCTAATGAGGAATCTGGAGGTGTATTGTGCAGAAAAGTAAAGAAACCCTCGGACCCTAACCCTAAACAACCAAACCCAAATGTATATCGGATCTGAAAGCCACCAAAATGAATGTTATGTGGTAACCTTTTTTCTGTGCTATGTTGAAATCTTGCTGAATTCGTGAACATCTGGCAAAAGGAGAGGCTGAAAATCTCCAATATATTGGTCATCAGACTAATCAGATTAGTGCATCTGCTGGAAAATGGCATTTGCAGTATGTCTGTTCTCTTTGGGCCCAATCTGTTACACTTCTGGATGTGAAAATCTTGCTCTGGTTCTTGCTGGCCAAGCTTGCTTCTGCTTTTCAGTGATCCTATCAGCTTCTCAAAGGCCCAAAGAAGTCTGCAATTTCAGAGATGGGGGCTGTGGTAGCAGCTGGAGGACCTGAAGGAGTGCAAGACAGTGCTGTCTTCCTTTGTTCTCCTGATCGCAATGAAAAGCGATCAGAAGGTCCTTTTTTCTCTACAGCTCAGAAGTAGTACAGGTCAAAAAATGTATTTGCAAAATGGAGGCCCTAATGCTTATGAAGAACTATGGATGAACTGTTAACCTGACTTAAATATTATGCTTGTTAACAAAACAGGATTAGTCAACCACCAATTAGACCTTAAATCTAGGTCTTCTGAGTTTTAGGCTGCTGCTTATTCTTTTGCATCACACCGCTTTTCTAACAGCTTCTTTTATAGAAATCTGTGTTTCGTGTGTGGAGTAAAGAATGGGGCTGAGGTTACTAACATGCCTAGAAAACACCTTTATGAACAATTAGCTTGATACAAACATTTTCAATGAGTTTCCTCTCCAAATCAAGTTTTAAGGCAAACTGTTTCCTTCCTTCCTGAATTATGCTAACCAGGCCAGTGAGGAACAAAGCTATTTTTATTTATATATTTTTCATGGAACAGACATCAGGATATGTTAATGTACCTTTTCCATTTATGGGGTGCTTAAGAACTCTTCTTGCAGGTTTAAAACAAAGTTCACAATAAATCCCAACTTTGAGTAAAAATGAAGTGCTGTGATAGCTTTTGCAAAGCAAGCTGTATTTCTCTGTCTTGGTTCTGGTGGCCCGTTTTTGCTGTTGTGAAATGGTCACGTAACTGTAATTGTCTTCATTTGGGAAATCGAGATGCTGATATGAATCTGGGGTGCAGTTAGCTGTTAGCTGGGGCTTTCAGGTTTCTCATCTTCCATGAGATTAAATATGGAAAAAGAAAGTGGTCTTAGACTTAAATAAATAAATAAAATCTGAGCACAACCTGTGGCAAGATGGTCATTTGACCCTTAGTGTCAATCAGTAATGTGCCACCTTGCAAATGTGCCAGGGAGCAGGGGAAGTAGTACTTAGATGTAAATCTCCATGGCGCCTCCCATAGTGTGAACATCTGTGTGACTTGGCAGATGTAGAAGATTGGATCTTGGTGAACTAGTATATTTTGAGATTTTTGGTTAATTGATTCTTCTATTTTTTCCAGCAGACTTATTTCTGGCAGGTGGATGGTTGCTGCTGCTATCTATCAAGTACTGCAGTCTGAAATGTTTAAACTCCTGTGGAGGAGTGGCTGAAAGTGTCAGGGAGATGGTTCTAAATACAGGGCGATAGGAAGAGAATGGCCAGACATGGAGAAACAGATGTGCGCTGATGCGACAGTGGAGTCAGTGTCAGCAAAGGACAAGCAATATGCGGGTTAATGTCAGAATATTGTAGATCCTTTGGTGACTAGTAAATTCCCCGTCTTGGTGCATGCTTGGCATCCCAGCTTGAGGAGCAAGTTGTGTCCAAATAAAGAGGTCTACCAAACCCAGATGCAGATGAAATCACTCGTACAATTGGTTTCTTGACCACTAGGGATGTTTAAAGTCGGTCTGGTCTGAGAACCAAAATGCTCTTGAAGTCAGCAGTAGTGAAACATGTGGACTGGCTGTGTTGAGTAGCTCTAGGAAGAGGATGCAAGCGAAGGAGAACCTCTCCTAAGCGTGCATTACAGTAACTAGCATGAGTGTTGCTCTTACAAGATTTTCATGGGATCCAGAAGAAAGTGTCACACTTCAACTGCAGAAACCTCACTGTTGGGTCATATCCAGGCCATTGTCAATTTTTAGCAGTAAAGGAGATCACCTGAGGCAATAAGACTTCATCTGACTTGCCTTGAGAAGAAGGGATATTGATGAGGAGGAAGCTTCCTCCAAAAGCTGATGGAGGTGGGGAGGACATTTTTTTTTTGATGTCCCTTCTTTCTTCATTCTTCCATAAAGTTGCTAAGGAGTAGTTTTCTAGTGTTCATGGAAAAGATACTGGATGTGTTAGTCATAAAGAGCTGAGAAAGGCAAATTGTATGGTCTTTTTTCTCCTGCCCTGGGAGCGGGATGTTATATGCAGAGACATAGTCAGACCACTCTTAGGAACACTTGTAAGCAGTGCATGCACCACTTTGCCTCCTTCAGAGACAGTCTCTCCAGATGGCTGTAAAGGGAGTTTATTTGGGGTGGTGGTTCCTCTTTTCTTTACTCTTTCTCCCTCCTTTCAAGCCTTCTGCTGTGCAGTTTCAGTTCATCAGGCAGCCACTAAAAGTTTCTATGATGAGCAATTAATGGCTCATTCTAATTACTTATTTGCCTTCAGTATCAGTTTGGGCTTTTCAATTCTCCTTGGCAATTGGATTGCGATTGAAAACCATGCAAAAATTAATTTAATCAGTCTTTCAGACACTTCTACATTGCATCCTGCATAATTCTAGTTATCTTTTTGAACATATCAGAGTGTGTGTGTATATATATACACACATACATACTTAATATTAGTTATTTACTTTGCAGTGAACACAGCAAGGAGTTTTGGTGTTTGACAGCCTTAAAAGGTCAGCAAATACCTTCACTACTGTTTATTCTGGAATGTGCAAGAAATCTCATTTACCAAAGAATGCAGAATAACACATTATATACTGTGAAGGAAAACTGAAAATGTTTTTGAGACTGAAGACCCTGGCATAGCTGACACAGTTTGTATTAGTTCTTTTAGAGGAACAGAATAACCAGAGTACTTTTGCACATTGCTAAACCATTATCGAACATGAGAGAGAATTAGCAAAAGTTTGTTAAACAAACTTGCTCTTTAGAAGTGGGCAAAAATATTTTTCTCAAGGAGTGGTATAGATCTAAAACTACTCCTCTTCCACAGCAGTGGAAAAGCAAGGATGCTGCTTAATGTGGTGGTCTTGAAGTAATGTAAGGTATCAAGATATGGGCATGTGATAAGCATTACCCGTATTACCTGTCGATCTAGGAAATGCTCTAGGGCATGCAACTAGTAAAAAACTGATGACAGGGCCTTGTGCTGCCCTGTGCCTTCCCAGGAGCTATGTTACAGAGGAGCCTGCAGCTTGAGTGCACGTAAGGATTGAATTGGACAGGCTTTGAAAGACAAGCTCCCAGAAAATGCTTCCTTTAACATCTGAAGCCTTAAGCGTGTGCATTAAGGTTCAATAAAGAATTTTAGCATGTCTTTTAGGAGTATGCACGAATAGTATTAAACCAACATGTGAAACTCCTGTTGATGCTACTTAGAATAAATGCTTGCCTGTTTTAGACACTTGTATACTGTACTATAGAAATGCACGTGTGCACAGATGTGTGCTGTAATCTTACTTCTGAAAACAAAATGACTCGCTGTGTTGTCACACTGGAGATACTGTTCTTGCTAATGAGACTGTTTAGGGTTTGATACTGCATTTGTTTATGCAGATGACAGGCTTTATACACTTGCAGATTCCCACCATGTTCACAGCCTTCCAGGAGCAGTAGTTTTTGCATGGCACCATGCAAACAAGCTGGGCCTTGGAAATTTATTCCAGGGGAAGCGATAGCAATCCCTTTTTGCCGACTGTTCTGATATGAAGGAAATCTAAACTTCTGTTTCAAGAAGTTCTACTCTTCTACCCTCTACTTTCAAAAGGATTGATAGCTGAAGGTTTCCTTGTTATTGAATATGCATGGTTTTTGTGAGCTGCAGATATCAGATTGATATCCCTCCCCCCTTTCCATTATCAGACAAGAAATAGGAGATGTTTTACAGCATCTGCCAGTCCTAATGTGGCTAGCCTCATGGCAGTACTGATTCTGACTGGCTCATAGTGGGCAGTCAGGACACTTTTGTAACATCTTGACTCTATGTGGCGTTTGACGTCTCAAGCGCTTGAGGTGTCTGCTGTAAGTCTCGTCTTATGATTGAGAATGGAGAAATTATGCTAGAAGAGCAACTAAAAGTCTAACACAAGATAAAAGCTTTACAGTGCTAGTACCTGTATTGGGCAGGGATAGTCTCTTGCTACATTCTATGTGCATAGTTTAGACTATCTACAGGTAGAATGGAAGCGAGGAATTATTTGGATTTTCAGTTTTGCTAGGTGCGTTTCTTCTCTTTTTGTGATTTGTTGCTGCAACAATAAATTCTTCAAATTAGTGTGTCAGCCATCTCTCCTCAAAGTGCAAAATGCATTACCCCAATGCTGTTGGGTTTGACAGAAGATTCAGCCAAGAAACATCTTGCCCATGAGAACAGGGAATTTTCATGAGTCCTTGCTTGGCAACCAAATTTCATGTGTGGTTTTTTGGAGGCGTGTGTTTGTGTCTAGGAACAGACAAGAAAAGTCTAGCAAAATCAGATGGGTTTAGCAATATGGCAAAAGAGAGAGAGAGTCCAGCAGTACCTAAGGATATAATGAAGACTTTCAGTGGAAGATCCAGGTGGCTCTCACAGCACTGTTCTTTCAGCGTTGTAGAGCTGCTTAAAAGCATAGTGATGTGCATGTAAGCATAATCAGAATGATCTGTCGGGCCAGGGACAATGCGCATTGCTCTGAAGTAAAGAATAGCTTAGCAGATGCATAGGGTTGCAATCCTCATTTATTTCCCCCTTCCCCCTCCTCCCTCTCCCCTTGCAGTTATGAAGTGCATAGCTTTACACTGTTGGCTCTAAATCGTGGTCATTTACCAACAGCTCTAACATAATGTGCTGAAGTGATCCTGCTGAATTCTGCAGGCTTGTCTGTGTGT
The DNA here is from genome assembly GCF_036417845.1 of Apteryx mantelli. Taxonomy (NCBI): domain Eukaryota; kingdom Metazoa; phylum Chordata; class Aves; order Apterygiformes; family Apterygidae; genus Apteryx; species Apteryx mantelli. The sequence goes on along the minus strand of NW_027118784.1, from coordinate 1,965,771 downwards.
TCCTTATTTTAAGTACAAATGCAGTATTTGCTGATATGAGGGCTTGGTCTTGTTTTAAAGGGCAAAGCTGTGCAAAGCTTTTTTTTCATTACAAGAAATCACGTGGTGCAGGGAATTTGTTGCAGACCTAAAGTTCAGACCGTGTTGATAAGTAAAGTTTAATTAACTTTGGGTTTGGAAACTGTGCTTTGGACACTGCAAAACAAACCTAACGTAGATCAAAGTCATAGAAAATGTTTTCCAGAACTAGTTTACAAGTTCTGTTCTGCAACACAAACCCAGCTGTGGGAGTCCTGTCTGTCCTCGTAAAACACATCATCCTATGATTGCTGCCTTTCATGCAGCACTTAGTTAATGTTTTCTGTTTCAGTCTTATTTCATCATCTCTTATATATTGTGTGCAGTGTAGTAGTAAATAGGTTTAATTTCTTTTGTGTATTGGAAAAAGTTTAGTGTATATGACTTTTACGTTTGTGTAATACATCTCGTTAGATAAACTTGGGGTCACATCCAGATCTGATGTGATTCTTCTGCTTTCAACAGCACTATCCCTGTTCCCCTGAAGAGGGACTTTCCCCCTAGCCAATACTGAGGTTTGTTACTGCAAATCTGGCAGTGACTAAAAAAGATAATAGGTTCTTCTAAAATGTTTACTTCACCTGGATTTATTTTTGATAGCAGATGAGGTATTATTCAGAGGGAGGCAGGGATGTAGGAATTGCTCCTGGTTCATCTTATTATTCCATGTCTAGCAGCTGTTTTAATGGGTGCTGTCTGGCTAATATAGAGTCATCATTTGGTGGTATGAAGAACCCCACAGTGTTTCCTAAATGTGCCTATGCTTTAACACTCAGGGGGAAAAAAAATCGTGTAGATTATCTGAATGAGGGAAGAATATGATGATTCACATTGTGTTTCCTTACATGGTAGCAGTTATGAATTTAGGGAACCACTTGTTGCTTCATTTCAAATTCAGTAAAAAGTGTTCAGTCAACTGCTCGAATGCCATGATAATAGGTGTGACAGACGGGTAGACCTATCAAATTAAATTAAAACTAACAAATTAATTTCAGTTACTAAGGTTGTGTCATGTGTCACTTGATAATCATATAGTTAAACATTGCATAGATGTAAGGAGCCACTGAACTAGCATGTTAAACTACCATCTACATATCATTTTAAACTTCTAATATCTTACAGCAGAATCCTGATATGTTTTCCACTAGCCAGTTCTCCAAGTTTTTATATGGGCCTCAGGGAAGTTGTCTGTGTGTTACTTGCTCAGATTCTGGTCTTTAGAGTTATCAGTTTAGGCTAGGCATTTTTTTTTTCCTTTTTCCTTTTTCCTTCTTCTCTCTTGTAGTGATAAATAGCAAACTCAAACATTGACTCCAGTTATAAAGGGGACACAATATTTAACGGTATCTCAGTGTGGCTTCCTCCTCCTGTTGGTCCCCCAGTGCTCTTCTATTTCTGCAGGATTGTAACCAGCTCTACTAGCACTTTTCACTAGCAGTGAAAACTGCTGAACTCATCACAAGTTGAAAAAAAGGAAAGGTTGTTATTGCTAAGAGAAAGAGGTTGTTTTTTTTAGAAACAGAGCAATGAGTACTAGTTGGAACAAAAGCACTAAGCTCTTCCTACCTGTCTTTTTTCCGCCATCATTTCGTATAGGTGGACTTGCAGCTCTCTGGATAATCATACCCAGAAACAGAGCTGCGGGTGGGGAATAGCTGAATCTGTAATTTTTCATAAACTTCAGTCCTGTAAGATGTTTGGAGAGAGAGAGAGGAAGAAATGCAGCTTTCTGAAGTGGATGAAGTGTGTAGCACTGGGTAGTGTGATATGTGCTAATTTGTTGCATCAAAGTGAGAAACAGCCTTGGGAATATCTTGTATTGTGGTATGTGCTAATTTGTTACATCAGCAAGAAACAGCCTTGGGAACATCTGTGGGAACATCCTACAGCCTGTGGTGGGGGGCATGTACCCTGCCTGAGAAAACTGAGTTGAGCTAGCGAAGCGGCAATGTTAGTTTAGATAGCCTAATATGGCGCACAGTGCAGAGGAAGACTCCAGCCTTCATCCCCACGACCACCAGAAGGCTGAAGAAGACCCCCTAGCAACAGCCGGCACAACCGCAGAAGTTACAGGAAGTGGCATGTATACCCGGAACTGGAATCTCATATAAGGAGACTGTGAGGGGGGGTTGTGCGCGCCGTTGGTGGAGCAGGAGACTCCCCCCCGGCCGCCCAGCACTGTTTTGCTTACTTGTGACTTGCTCAGTTATTCTATTAAATTGGGATTTATGCAACCCGGCCCGAGTGGTTGTCAATTTGTCACGTTTACCTATAACAGTAGCGTTATCAAGGGACGTTGCCGTGAGGTTGTTTCCTAGTGTTTGGATTTTGGAGTCTGTATTTCAGGTGCTGGAAAGTAAACTCATGGATGAAAATGGTAGCAAAGGATTTGTTCAGAGCCAGAAAAGTATAGAAAACCAGCGGCAGATGAAGGTTCTCAGAAGTATATTACACATTATACAAGGTATTCAGAGTGTCCAGGGGATGGTATGAGGTATTTTCTGAAGACTTTAGTAACTTTGGGAAGTGTAAGCACCTAATTTAGGCACCTAAGTTAGTCAAAGATGGACAATGTGAATACACTCCTAAAGGATGGATTCTCGCTTGGTCTATCCTTCAGCTAAAGGGATTATGGAGCAGGAAGAAGAAAGAATTGTCCTTTTAGAGTCTTATTGACGTTATCTAGGCTTTGAATCCACACATGCAGGAAGGGCTGAAATGAAATTGCCTGTTTGCTGCCTCATGGAGGGAGAGAAGCAGGTAGTGAGGGGTCTCTTGTCTTCATTTTCAAGCCAAAGGGTTCGAGGCAGTACATTGCAGGCAGCAGTTTGTTGCTGGTGTAAGTCAATGTTTCATTACCTTTGCAGCACTTGTGGAGCAAGGAGGAAGCAGGAGGGGAAATGATCCTTGGCAGAAGTTTGACTAATGATTTCTCCCCGTTTCTTCTGTTTTTAACGTGGGTAAGTTTCCTTTCCCATGCCTTGCTCGAAGCATTATCTAATTCATAATTCGTACATGAAACAAATCCTGCAAACCAGGCAGTACTTAAATGAACAGGGTAGAATTTGAAAAATCTGGAAAAAAAAAAATCTTAAATGTTAAATGGTTTCCCCCAATAGACTGGAATCACCATAATGACTGAGCAGATTTTAATAAACCTTTCCAAAATAATGTCTTTTGGTTCTTACTTAGCATGAAAAAGTACTGGACTACATAATCTGAGGAAATGAAAAATGAGTAAAGGGAGGTGGCAGGATAAGAAAGGCTGTCTTAGTGTTAGCTCCCTGTAGTGAACAGTGCTGTGATACAACGCCGGAATGGATCACAAATCTCATTGACAGTACGCCAATGAGAAGAAAGAAAATGCTTATGAAGAATGAGTGAGTTTGTGTGCATTTTTATTTATTGTAGAAATATCCTCTCACATTAGCATATTTTCATAAAGAAAATGCAGCATCAACCATAAACTCTTCAAAAATAATGAATACTTCTTATTCCAAGCTTTGCCTTAGTAATGCACTACTAAGTAAATGTATGTCTTTTAGTTAAGGTCTGAAAACAATTTCCTACAATTCAGAAGACCAATTGAGGCTTTTTGGTAATTCATGATGAGTATTTTTTGTTGTTGTTTTGAAGATTATCAAGGAACTAACTAAATAATCTTTTGAAGGCTGTAGATGAGAAAGCTTTCTTGAGTAACTTGAAATCCATAGCCTTTAGCGTTATGACTCTTTTTAAGCGTAGCCTTGATTACCTTTAATTTTTCAGTTTGTCTCAATGTTACCTTTGGTTCATGTTAACTTTATCAAAATTATTGTGGGAGTGAAAACTTTCATGGAAGATCAATGAGATGAGAGAGATTTTTGAACTGGACAAAATTAACATGAAATTCCCTTTCTGTTTTAAAAAGTTTGAGAGCAGATGCTTTGTCTTGGGGAGACTGGAGAGTAAAACGGTGCAAGTGCCTGGGGACTGTGGTCACCCTGCCAAGGTTTTTGGTGAAAAGCAAAAATGTTTATCAGAGAGGATTTTTATGTTTCAGATTTCAGCACAGAGTGATATGTGCTCCTTCAGGAAAAGATATGGATGTGGGCTATATTCTCCCCCATCCCCTTCCTTCCATGTATTATAGATCCTTTTGTGCAAAACTCCAGGTATGATATGCACTTCTGTATGGAAAATTCTATATCCATGTTTCAAAAAGATAGGTCAAATGCAAGAACATATGCAATGTAATAAAGTATAGATTGTATTCTAGCTCTACAAATGAACTGTATGTTCAAATATACGGGCTGTCTGGGATTTAACAAGAGATGTAAAGTAGAATTAATCAAAGAGTGTTGCCACCTGTTGCCAGGCTATTGCTATCCTGATGGCACGAAGTGACACCTCCTCTGTGCAGGAAGTTAATTTTATGAGCGTCTATGAGACAGCCTTTCTGTATGCCAGGCTATATGTAATGCTTCTAGGAGAAAACTATACATGAGTGAGCACTCAAGCTGTTCTAACGCGAAATATGATTGCGTTTCTGGAGACTAATCTGTTGCTTCTTTCCTTTTGACTTTGCTTTGGTGACAGCCAAGGGCCGGCAGTGTTTGCTTGCTAAAGAGATAATGGTAGACTGATAAAAGAAGACAACTCTGCTCCCTGAGTGATGTGCAGATGTTAGTCACTGATGTCTTAAAAGTCACAATTACTGTGGGTGTAATTTTGGCCATGCTGTTTGGAGCTTTTTCCTCAAGTAAAGGAATTGCATTAAATATTTCACTGTTTTTCAGGAAAATGGAATTAGATTGGGAAGTGTGTTGTTGTTAATGCTTTGGAGAGAGAGAAAGACAGGATTTTACTGCCCTTGGATTACGTTCTGCTGGGCTACAGTTAGTTCTGTCATTACTTTAGATGAGATGAAAGTCAATGTGAAGACTCCCATGGACTCCTGTTTCTGAGCAGTGGTCCTGTGACTAGGAATATGAAGAAAGCCAAGTGATCAAGACTTACCAAGCAGCACAGAGTAAAAGGAAAGGCAAACAGAAATTTACAGTAGACACAAAGCTTCATATAAAACTCCATATAGCTGTAAAATATGTTTTTAAATTTATTAGAGACTTTTCTCTTTAAGGTTAGTTTTTCTTATTTTGTCAGATAGGCAAAAGCAACAGATTTTCCTTGGCTATCTTTTGCTAGCTGGTCATTGTCAGTGTAACCAGTATCTGAGATCCCTGCACTGTGACCTGGCGTTCATCAGAGCAACGGACACGTTGTTGAAATGATAAGCCTAAAAGCTTGAGGGTAAATTAGCAGAACTTCATGTAATCATTGAACTTTCCTTCACATCAGATTGTTATAGGTAAACGCGACAAATTGACAACCACTCGGGCCGGGTTGCATAAATTCCAATTTATAAAATAATTGAGCAAGTTACAAGTAAGCAAAACAGCGCTGGGCGGCCGGGGGGGAGTCTCCTGCTCCACCAACGGCGCGCGCGATCCCCCCCCTCACAGTCTCCTTATATGCAATTCCAGCTCCGGGTATATGTGGCACTTCCTGTAACTTCTGCGGTTGCGCCGGCTGTTGCTAGGGGGTCTTCTTCAGCCCTCTGCATTGCGAGTGGTGACCCTCAGGTCACGCATATATTTTACAACTTTCGAGGTCGTGCTATATTTCACAGTTGTGTGACATCGCCATCACCATATTAGGCTATCTAAACTAACATTGCCGCTTCGCTAGCTCAACTCCCTTATCTCAGGCGGGGTACGTGCCCCCACCACAGGATGTAGGATGTTCCCACAGATGTTCCCAAGGCTGTTTCTTATTTTGATGTAACAAATTAGCACACATCACAAGATGTTCTGGTCCTTATGTATTTTGAATAATAAGAGTATAGTATGCTTTTTCAGTAAACCCTTTTGCTACATATGTACAAAAAGAGAGAAATCCATACACATGCTCATCTCATGTAATTACATATATATACACGTACACACACACACACACACACACACACACACAGAAGGAGAGAAATCCAAAGTAGAATCAAGAAAATACTGAACTAGATGAATTGTAGGGCTTGTTTTCTTGCCAAACAGCAGTGTTCTTTGAAGCATGAATAAGAATTAATGCTACCAAGATCAACAATTAACCCCTGGACAATTGGAGTGATGGAGGTTAGAAGGTGACATGGGTGGTTCCAAAGTGCTGCTTCCAGACTGTTCAACACCATTTTGGTTTTTGAGGAAAAGTGGAACGTTAGAAGGAGAGGAAAAAACCTATCTTACTGTTCAGAGCTGGTAGTACAGAATTGCCTTTTGATTTTATTTTCATGGGAACGTATGTTTCATACTTGATAGTGAACTTTTTCCCTAAACCTTTGTTTCCCAGGATAATTAGAAGTTTGAAAAATCAATGTGAAGGAAACAGCTATGTGGGGTTGGAATAAAACCTTGACGCACTAGGCCACAATTCATCCTTTAGAACATTAAACAGGGGATCGCACCAGAAAAGAATGGTCAGTAAAGCGTGGGGAGAAAGGACAGGAATTTGGAAAATGCTTAAGTTGCTTTCATTTCATTTTGGGCATGGGGGAAAAATCTGAATGAGAAGTTGATGGTAGAGGTTTTGATCTTGTCATTGAAATCGATAGAAATATTGCTGTCGTTTCTAGAGGAAACGGATGTAGCCTCACTATTTAAGATTCAGTGCTTCTCCATTGGTATAGACTAATTCACTGACACTTAGAAAAGGTTAGGTTAGGGTTTGTTCCTTGGGAACGGATTTGTTCGGTATGACTTTTGAGACAGAATCACAGAATAGCTGAGGTTAGAAGGGACCTCTGGAGATTGTCCAGTCCCCCCCCGCCGTGCTCAGAGCAGGGTCACCTAGAGCAGGCTGCCAAAGACCATGCGCACTTGCATTTTGATTATCTCCAAGAATGGAGACTCCACAACCTTTCTGAGCAAGCTCTTCCACCAGCTGCCCTCACAGTAAATTCTTTTTCGTTATGCTTGAGTGGGGTTTCCTGTGTTTCAGTTTGTGCCCATTGCCTCTTATCCTGTCACTGGGCTCCACTGAGAGTCTGGCCCTGTCGTTTTTACTGCCTCCCATCAGGTATTTGTACACATTAATACACTTGTTGCCCTTCCCCCCACCCCCGAGCCTTCTCTTCTCCAGGCTGAACAGTCCCAGTTCTCTCAGCCCCTCCTCATAGGAGAGATGCTCCGGTCGCTTAATCATCTTTGCTGGACTCACTCCAGTATGTCCATGTCTCTCTTGTAGCAGGGCACCCAGACCTAGACCCAGCACTCCAGGTGTGGTCTCCCCACTGCTGAGTAGAGGGGAAGGATCACCTCCCTGGACCTGCTGGCAATGATCTTCCTAGTGCAGCCCAGGAGGCTGTTGGCCGCCTTTGCTGTGAGGGCACATTGCTGGGCCATGGTCAACTTGTTGATGCTCAGGTCCTTCTCTGCAGAGCTGCTTTCCAGTCTGTTGGCCCCCAGCCTGTTTTGATACATGGGATTGTTGCTGCCCAAATACAGGACTTGGCATTTCCCTTTGTTGAACTTCATGAGGTTCCTCTCTGCACATTTCTCCAGCCTGTTGTGATCCCTCTAAGTGGCAGCCCAACCCTTTGGAGTATCAACCACTCCTACCAGTTCATGATGCCCTTTCATCAGGTATCGGGGTGGTTCAAGTGCCCCATGTGTACCAGGGCCTGCAAACATGAAGCTTCCTCCAGTTGTCTGAAAAAGGCCTTATCTACTTCTTCCTGATCTGGCAGTCTGTAGCAGACATCCACCCACAAAGACTTTTTGCAGACTCTGCAACTTGTACCTCAAATTTGTTTAGGAAATGCAAATTCATGCTGGTTGCCTTCCTTTTCATAGAATAAATATGACGTGACATCCACACACAGGCTATTGCTGTTCTTCTGATGTAATCTGAGGGATGAAATAAAAGATAATTGCTTAAAATTTTGGTTAAAGTTTAGGAAGTGACACTATCTCAGTTGGTATGTGAGAAGGTGAGAGAAGAGGAGGAAGGTGCTGACTAGTTCAGTAGTTGAAATGGTTAAGTAATTTTCTAAAAACCCAGTAGGTACATGAAAATGAGAGAGTTTTCGATTTATTTGAATCTCCGAGGAATATAATGTGAAAGCCTCTTCAGGTTCTACTGCCTGGCCAGAGACTGCAGTGAGTTTAATAAAAGCCACAGCTAAATTTACCAGGATGAATTGCTGCTTCATGCATGAAATAGATGCTCTAGTCTTGTGCTGGTGATTTGGTGATGTCTTACCTTTAAAACTGTGGAACCAGCATGCAAAATTTTTAGTGGATTATTCACTTGATCACTTTTTGGTACCCCCTGGACTCTTATATGATTGATAAAGATCATTTAAAAAACCCCTCAAAAATAAGATATGAGAGATTTAAAGAATTGTGCTTTTAACAACAATAATACTTCCCTTTTCCCCGAGAGATGTTTAAGAAGCTAGTCTAACAGCAGTTTATGCTGCAAAAGATGTTGGTAGCTCACTGTAATCCGGTTCCATATGAAATTCCTGGTGTTATTCTTTAAAGCTCTCATGGGGCTTGACTTAAATGCTGTGCCTATCGTCCCTCTTTGTGTGCGGTGCTTTGTTACCCACTGCAGTGTCTGGGCTCATCTCTTGACAGGCCTTTGCTTGAAAGCCCAGGTGGGGAGAGAGAAGTCGCTGTATTTTTTTCAGGGCTAGATCACCTAAGGGATGCCCCGTTCCAGTGCCTAAGGGAGTCTTCAGTGCCAACCTCTGTACCTAGGCTTCCCCTTTAACTTATGGTGAGAATAAAGCGTTTAGGAGGGGGATTAGTAAATGCTAGGAAACTGAGCGGAGAAGCCAACAGGAGGCCGAGGGGAGAAGTACATCAGGGCATCACCTCTTAAAGGTAATAGGTCAGCTGTGGTGTGGATGTTAACTCTCACCTGGAGAGAAAATGCCTAATGACACAGAGATGAGGGATTTCTGTTGGTACAGAAGAGACTTGGGTTTGAGTCGGGCGCTGTGGAGATTTGAAAATACTTGTGCTGTTTCCTAAGTGGGTATCTTAAATGCAGCGTTATGTGAACATATACAGCCAGTTCCTGCTGAAAATCTCATTTTGGTAATCTTGAGTAGATGGAATGAACTGTCAGTGTCCATTAGATCCTGGAGACAAGCAGTGCGTATTTGAGAGTCTTGCCAGAGTAAAGAGCAGCTCAGCTGGTGAATAGCTCAGCTGCATCAGGCTTTGCAGGAGCAGGGTGAGGGGTGTTTTATGTGCCTACTGGTGGAAACGCCAGTGTCTACAGGACTTTGGGAATCCACAGAGTTAGGCAACGTAAAGTAAAGACTTTGACAGTCTCACTAGCACCTAAATGCTGGACATAAGTGACTACTTGCTCTTTCAGATTCTTAGTGGTTTTGGTTCTGACCCTATAGGGATCAGGTGATCCTACAATTTTGCTCTGTTCAGAGGTTATTGCATAATCCACACTTATACATAGGCTCTCATGCAGTTTCAGAACGGCAGAAGGTTCAGCAGTGTCTTAGCTAACTAAAGCAAAGACTCAGTGTAGAAAAGGAGAATTTAATTCCTAATAGGAAGTGTTCTTTAGTTCTTTAGAGCTTTAGTTTTGCCCCATTTAAGCGACAAGCATGTTAGAAATGTATATGTGCCTAGGTTTTTATTGAAGTATTGTTTTTTCTTTATTTACGTGTGTTCTGTATAGCGTCTTCAAAATGCAGTTTGTCCGTATCTAAATAGCAGGTGGAATCTGAGAGCAGATCATCTGCTCACTTGGGCCTTCCCATGCTGCTGTACTTTAGCAAGCGAGGCTGCTCTTGGCATTTGTAAGCTAAGCGTGGTCAGTCTGGGTTATTGCTTGGGTGTATAACCTCTGCAGAGAACACAGGTGTTCTAGGAAGTGATGGAAGAAAACATCATCTTTCCTTTGAGTCAGTCATAAATCCTGTTAGAGTAAAGTCTGAAAGATTAAGCTAAGATTCTTTCGACTTGTTATTTAAAGTCCCAAAGACCAAGAGCAGTAAAATTTTTCCAAGGCTCTCTGCTAACATAGCTGATGCATTTTGCTTCGCATGCATTTCTCCTGTTATTTTGGCTGAAAATATTACCGTTCACTTCTTGTCAGGAACTGTTGCATAATACTGTTGTGTGCTTCTGAACAAATACAGCCTTTTACGCCGATCTGCTTCAAGTCCTGAAGCAGACTCACTTTCTCTTCTCTCATAGTAGTAACTATTTATTCTCTTTGTCAAAACTGTCTTTTGTCTTATATGATCTCTTTGCCCCTTTTTGTTCATTCCCGGTTCCCTGCCAGCCTTCAGTATTTGACTTTTGGAAGTTCAAATAGATCTAATTATAAGCAAAAATACCTGCTGAGAATGGAAATAGTCTGCGACTGTGTCTGGAAGAGATCATTCCCTTTGTGGGAAAAACTCTTCTTGTCCTGTTGTTGGAAATGCTGTTTCCTCTCTGACTATATATCTTCAAAAAAAAATCTGTGTTAAAGCATTTCAAAATATCTGAGCTGGATTTCTGCTTATCCTGGCTGGTAAAGTCAATATGTACCTGGTGACTATGCAATTCTCCCTACTCTGATTACCTGAGAACCACCCACTGCAGTGCCCTGCAAACCAGAGAATATTCTGCCGGGTAAAAAATGATTATGATTATTCTTTACGCATCTCCCTTTTTTTCAATGTCATCTTGTATTTATCAGAATGAACAGCATTTGGACTCTCATAGTTACATCTGGCTTGACTGTCTGATGAACAAGCGTAGTTATGAAAGAGACGGTTTCTTTAAGGGGCTGTTGGCATCCCAGTCTTCACCACTGGAAAAAGTTGTAAAAAAATGAGTGAATGTTGATGGTGCAGTAAACATGGGTGTGTGTTAAAAGACTAAGCTTAAGCTCAGTGTAGTCATAAAACAATGATTTCAAATTATTGACTTTTGGAATGTGAAGTCATGAAACTTCAGTTATGGAAAAATCTTTTTTTATTAAAGAAATGCATCTTAGGTCACAAATAGTTTCCTTTGTCTTTCTCAACAGCCAGACCTCTGTGGGTTCTTCGCCAGCTCTCCGAAATGATCCTAATTTGGCGATGTTAGTACTGGATTGTACTGTCTGGTCATAGTGGGGAAAAAATTTGGCCAAAATCAAGATCCAGTTTCTGCTGTTCCCTCTGCTATAGCCTTCCTGCATTGCCTGTAGATGTTCTGCATTACCTGTCAGGCTGCTCAAGGCACAAACTCTTTCAGGACCGCTCAACATTGGCTTTGTTGTCAGTGGTGGAATATGTTCTACTGCCTGCTTTTGTAAATAAGTTTCTCTTCTGTCTCCATGGTGTACTCCTGACTTCCTTTACAATATGAGTAATAATAATAATAAAAGGTTCTATTATTTATTTACAATTATGTATAGTAGTGAACATTTTGCTGAATCTAGTCATAGGTTTTAAGCCTATGGCCATTTACAGTACATTAGGGTTGCTAATGGAAGAGACACTAAGATTTGTTACTATGCTTTAGATAGGATCCTGTGATCACTCCAGCAAAGTCTAGTTAGAGGATAATCAAACTAGCACTCTTTTGCAGGAAGTGTTAGATGCAACAGATCTAACAGATGACAGGTTGGGCTTAATTTTTATTTGAAGACATAAAAGATGCAGTGCATTTCAGTGCTGGTAAAAGTGCTGCTTCTCTGGAAGTTTTAGCAAAGTTAAAATGGTTCTACAGGCCAAGCAGGTAGAAAAGTTTAAAAAAAAAAAAAAAAAAAAAAGCCGCCTCTGGCCAAGAACAGAATGTGCATCCAAAATGTTACTTTTTCAAGTGTAAATAATTCTTATAATTCCAACTTCTAAAAAGCTGAAAGCACTGTCAGACAGCATGGAATGAGAGAGCATCTCGAAACATAGGGGATAAAACCTTGGAATAGAAAACAGTGAAGGACTAATGGCTTGATCTTTTGTTGCCTGCTATACCAGAGAAAGGAGTGTTGACTGGAGCCATGTGTTGCATCATATGAAGTGCTGTATTGCCAAAAAGTACAGGCATGCTTCCAGCCTCTGACTCTGGCAATTCAGACAACTTGAGTATTACACTTCTACTTGGTGGTCTCAGTTGAATGCTGAAAAAATTCTTTCCCTTAGATACTTGCAGAAGCTTTAGGCTTGCATCCAAAGGCAGCATTTAGTTTTGATGCATACTTTAAGATATATTGCACTTTATGTCGAATACGTACTTTGTACTATATGATTTGCTTTAGTGTTTCCTGGTTGAATAGAGAAGGGAATGGCAAAAATGTGGTGGAGAAAGAAAGTACTTTGGATGTGTTGTTGTCAGAAATGGCGCATTCAGCAAAGTCATGTGAGAAGAAAGCAACCCTAAAACTCTTCCCTAGGGAGCTAGAAGACGAAGCTCAGAATAATTGTGCCTTACCTGGTCTGGTCTGTGCTTTCACCTGGCCTGTGGAAAGTTATCACAGCTTTGTCTTTCCCTGGTTGCTACTAGATCATTGCTGAAAGCAACAGCAGAGATGCAGAAAGCGATTTTACTCAGCTGACTGTATCGAGATGTCTCAATATTTGGAAGCCATGCTGTGTCATGTTGATGAATGGTTCCATTCTCCCATTGCTACAGAGGACAGGGAGAAGAGTTGCAGAATATGTCAGGGTAGTTCATTATCTTCAGAGAATGTATTGGCCTGAAAAGACTGTGAATGTGGAAAACGTATATATGTGTGTGTATATATATATTTTGTTGTTGTTTAATTTTATCTTATATGGTGTGAGCAGCCATTTACTAAGGGACAGTGCACTGAAAAATAGCAACAGCATCACTTGAAGTAGTAGCTGAAGCAAACAGGAAAATGATGATATTCAGCCAAAAGTTTTGCTCACATTGTGTATTGTGGAAGGTTTTCTTTTGTGTTGAAATGCAAGGGAGTTATCACTGTAGTCTCTAGGTCATTTTACTAGTGACTGTGACTCGTGGATTCCAAATAAATTCAAATTGATGAGCTTCTCAATATTAATGAAGTACTTGCTAGAGTGGGATGAAGCTATGGGTTTTTTTGTTTGCTTTTTGCATATTCAAATTCTATTTGTTATTCCTCTAAGGGTAGGAAAATGAATTGAAATGAGTGTTTAACTTCTTTCTTAAGCATCGGGGTGAGAAAATGAGAAATAAAAGACAGGAGAATGTTGTAGCTCAAAACCTCAAATGACAAAACGAGGCAATGTTAAACTTTTTGGGGCTTTGAATTACATGATCAGAACAATGCCACATTTGAGCATTTGCAGCCCTGGTTTAGGTGTAAGTACCTGTGAGGGATAGATTTCTGGCTGCAAATTGCCCCAGGCAGCATTCTTATCCTTCGGATTCACGGAGTGCCTGAACCCTGTGGAATCTCTGCTCCTATTATGTGGAAGATACGCTGATGGTGATGGGCGGCAGCTAATGCTGAGGATGTACAGAGAAAGTGAGTGTGAGTTTTGAGAATTAGGTACCTGCTTCCCACTGACAAGCAGAGCCTAGGAGAGACCTTTTCCAATTTCCCTGTAACCAGGCAATCTTGTTGGTAGTGCTGCAGGCTAAGGCCTGTGGCAGGGCTGCAAGTGAATCGTGTTTTCCATGGAGCTGGTTGGGAGCTTTACCTACAAGCTTGTTCTTCCTCTTCTGCGATCTTGTTTTGCGTTTGTCAGAAGGCAGCAGGCATGGATGAGCTTCTTCCTGTGTGAACGCTGTTGATGTGCACGACAAAATTTAGCCCTAGTTCATTTGCAGAGCATATGTGATCTTGGCTTCCTTACAATCACTGGTTATTTATTCCTGAACACGGATCGCTAGGCCCTGGATCCTTACAGTAGAAGGTCCATGCCTCCCACGTTCTTTGTTACTGACAGAAAAGAGCTTATTAGCATTCTTGAGATTAATGTTTCCTGATCATTCTCAGGAACAGAGCAGAGGACTGCATCACCCTGCTTGGTATGAGAGGAAAGGAAAGGTTAAATGTGAGGTGCCAGTTACAAGCTGCCTATTATACTCAAATATTGTACTAGTTGTGAGTTTTCATTGTAGAGAGAAGTGAACTGTCTGGAGGAATCAAGTAGCCTGGAAAATGGGCCTCTTCTGATTCAGTGATATCAGGGTGGAATTGTAAAAACACAGAGTAGTTTAGTCTTGGTGGAACCTTTGGAGGTTTCTAGTCCAACCTCCTGCTGAAAGCAGGACCAGCTTAGCTCAGGGTGCTCAGGGCCTCGTGCAGTTGCGCTCCGAGTATCTCCAAGGGTGGAGATTGCATGCCTCTCTGGGTAACCTGGCCAAGCATTTGATCACCCTCACTGTGAATTTTGTTTCCTAATAGCTCATCAGAATTTCCCTTGATGCACCTTGTGCTCGGAACCTTTTATTCTTTCCCTGTGCATCTGAGAAGAGTCTGACTCCATCTGCTCCGTAACCACCTGTTAGGTAGTCATAGACAGCAGTAAGACCCCCTTCTCCTTCTCTTCTGCAGACTGAACAACCCCGCTTCCTTCATATGCCATGTGTTCCAGCCCCCGACCATTCTGGTGGCCCTCCCCTGGATTCACTCCAGTTTGTCAATGTCTGTCTTGTACTGGAAGTCCAAAACAAAGTAGGACCAAATCCATTAGTGTGGATGAAGTCGCATTGTCTCTACACCTGCTTAGGCTGACACGCAGTTTAGAGGAAGCATTGGTTCTTCTTAATCTAGAAAGAAAAAAAATCAGAGCTCTTGCAAAGAAAGCACCCCAATGCATTTGACTGATTAATGAGTTAAGTAAGGCAATAGATTTGATGGGATATTTCTTTTTCTTTCTTTCTTTCTTTCTTTTTTTTCATTTTCTTAGAGAAACCGAAACAAAATCCTTTTCCAGATCTGAGATTTCCTAGGCAAGCAATGTCAGCAGGAATCATAAAAGCCTGAGAAGAGCAGGAGAATAAAGAAAAAGTGCAAGATCTAGTTGATGCTCAGTATTCCTTACACACAATGCAATGACTAGTTAAAATGATAAGAAGATTTATAGTCAAGCTTTAAGGAAATTGTAGTGTGATCAAGAAGAGGGGAGAAAACTGGGAAGCACTGGGAGCAGTGATGGTGATGTTTGTTTAGACAGAAGACATTAATAGCAGGTATTCTGAAAGTAAATAGCAGTTGCAGAATGCCAGTGCTTTAATAATCTACTCCTTGAAATTCCTACTGTGGCTGGTTTGAGTTATGCTAAACGTGCAGGACCTAGAAACACATCCTGTGCTGAAGTGTAGAAAGATCAGTGTTGTCTTCAGAAGTCAAATTCTCCTGCTGAGTACCCTCAGTCCATGTGGATTAGTCAGGGAAAGGTGTTCAATCACAGTAACTCAATAATTGCTGCAGTGCCAGATGCTGAATGACACAGCCTGATACTGAGCTTTAGTGATGTTCTGAATGTCATGTCAGAAGGAATAGATCGCAAGGAAAGTGTCTGGGAATATGTTGCAGTGCAAATAGTCGTAGTGTTTGTAGTATTTTTGGAATCTTTTCTCTTGCCTAGGGAGTATCTTGATGAGATCAAGTAAGACTTGACTATGTTTAACATTTCGGAGAAAGAAGGCAATAATGATATTTTTCTTAAGGTCAATTCTCATTTCAGAACCATTTCTTCATTTCTCCTTTTTCCAGTAAGAGGTGGCTCTGATTGCAGGAGATCATTTAATCCAATTTAGTAATAGCCAGAAAAGAGAGGCTTTTTGGTTACTTATTAATACATCTTTCTTGCTGTTTTCATTTTTTCCCTATTCTTCATGAAAGAGTTTTAAAAATGTAAAGACATTGTAGTGAGGAGGGAAGAAAATGATGAGCCATGATGTATGCAGAGCTAGATACAGCATGGAGGTAACTCTTCTGTCATTGCAGTGAATAGTATACCTCCCTTAACCTCAGGCTAAGCACAGACCGCTACGGAGCTGCTTTTTTTTTTTGGGGGGGGGGGGGGGGAATTCCGTGTACCTAACATGGACTTGCTTGAATATGAATATGACTGCAGGCATACCTCGGAGATATTGTGGGTTTGGTTCCAGACCACTGCCATAAAGCAAATATCGCAATATTTCTAATGCTTTTTTTAACCACTTCATTCTATTGCCATGGCAGCTGGTATTCATGGCTGGCTCCAAACTCTTGCTTGTCTACCTCATCTGTAGAAGCCTATGCAAAAAGGTATTTGTACATGTAGACCAATTCAGTCATCTCTTAGCTGTTCTGCAAGTGCTTAATGACACGTCCAAACGTATAGTTTGGAGGGTGTCCCAACAGTGCTGTAGCTTTTAACGCTCTCTCCTTAATGAGCTGACAGCCTGCAAAGGGCCACGTGTGTATTTTATAGTCTGATGCACAACGAAGGCCTGATAGCAAATGCAAGCTGATCAATGCTGCAGAAGGACTTTAAAAATAAGGTGAATTAAATTGTGAACAGAGTTTTCTGATTTTGAACATTCTGCTTTGGGGTTCAAAGATAAGGAAATTAAGCTCCAAACCCTACTTCATGGGTAACTTTAGTTATAAGCGAACAGCTCCCTTGGGATCTTTTTAGCCTGACTTGAAAATCTAGCTTGATGGTTCCTGATAGATAGTCTGTCTCCTGACCTTTTCTGAGGCTTTATGAAGAAATGTAAGCTGCATGTGAAGTTGCAAGAAGAGTAAGCTGTATTTCACTTTTACAGGGATTTTTATCAGCTGCTATTTTTATTCGTCTTGTAATTTAACACCATTAACTTTCAGTATTGTGCCTTAAAGGTTTAAAGCTTACTAGAAGACAGCAGGCTTTCCAGCATCTCCTAGGAATGATGAAGGAAAACTTTAGACAAGGCAAGAAGCATCTCTGTTGGGTTAAAATAGGACATCCAACATTTTCCAGATGGTGGGATAGGTGGGTTGCTAGAAACCTCTCTCAACCGAGGGGACATCTGAGCAGGAAAATACTGTCTCTGTGAAAGCTGTTTTGTGCTATACAGCACAGAAACACAGCTTACCTTCTCCCAGGTGGTCTGCAGGCAGCCAAAATCTGCGGTTACCTAGAGGAGAAGGTACTGGCAAGATAGAGCTGTTTTCTGATTCAGCAGGGCCCCCGTCCTTGTCCTGTGGAGCTTCTGATGGTTCCTGCAGCAGAAGACTGACTAGGAGGGCTGTGCAATGCCGCTGGTGTGAGCTGGCTCGGCGACTGAGCCCTCCGGGGTGCAGTGGCAGCCAGGCTGGCAGGAGGGCTTCGAGCTCTGCACGTATGGATGTAGCTCAGCCTTCCTGGGTATCCTGACGGGAAGTTATCTGTTCCCTTCAAAACAGGGGAAGGCACGATGCAGACATTGTAGTAGGGTAAAACAGCAGGACCCATCTCTTAGTTAGAACTGCCTCTATGTTACTCTGCCTTTGGTTTACACCTGAAAGTGTGTGTAGCACAGGTGGCTACCTGAACTTTCATGCCCTTGCTGTCAGGATGGTCCTTACTCTCATTTTGGACCATGTTAGGTCAAAGGAAAGGAGACTTGGTCAATGTGAATGTAAGGCATTTACCTCCTTTTCTTTAAGTTCCTCATTCTGCCTTCTGATCCTTGCTAGTAAGGCTGGCCTGGGGACTGGAAGAGCAGGTCTCCCACCTGGCACCTGCGTATGCTCCCTGCGGTCGCTGGTTCTTGCTGTACCAGTTCTGCGGACTGTCAGCAGGAACAACTGGTGTAATATCTACAAATTCCAACAGAGAAGACCCCACTACCACCAAAGTACTGACCTCGCAGGTGAGTGTGAAGTACTTGATTCCTCGCTGGCACTGGCTCTTAGTGACCGGTTGCCTTTTGGGACCTTGACTATAAAACTGCAAAGACCACCTGAGGAGGAATACTACTCCTTGCCTGGATTCGACCAGTGTCTGTCACCTGGAGATCAGGTGTTTGTACTGTAAGTGCCCATGCAGAAAGTGCTGCTCTTTTGTTTGGGGCGCTTTAGTACAATACTGAACCCTCTGTTACCTCTGGTGAAAAACTTGACCTTTGTTGGAATTAATTTTTCTTAGTTCAGCTCTAAGCCCCTGCTGCATGCCGTTTCACTCTGCCTCTGGATAGCTCTTGCCGTGTGTCTATGGGTCTCTGAACAAGAGGAATGAAAGGAGCGTGAAGCAGGTGATGAGATTAAATTGACTACAGAACAGGACTGGAACCGAAAATGTTAAACTCTTGCTCTGCCTCCAGTTGCCCTTTTACCAAATAAGAAAAGCTGTCTTTAGATCAATGGTGGGCACCTGAAAAGAGAATGACATGTGAAAGAGAACAGAGGGAACCTCTGCAGAATTCACAATGAAGGTGTGAGTACAGCAAGTAAAAGCCAGTGGAAAAGTAGCAAATGAACAAAGATTGCCCCTGGAGGAAGTCTCAAATATTTGTCCTTCTGTCTCTTTTTAGAAAAAAGATTCAAATGCCTTTAGGAGTAAAAACACATTGTGGATAGTGTTTGCTTAATATGTGAGTCATGCCTGGAAAAATTCCACAGCAAAACAAACTTATTCATGATCAGCTTGCTTGAATATAATAAACTTGTCCACAAAAATTTGATGCAAAGTCATCATATTGTATCAAGCAACATATTGAAAAACATTTCATCTTGGGATTTGTCTTGCTAGTGCTAGTTAACCCTTTTCCATTTTTAATGACATACATGATACTTTCATTGGTGGTGTGAATTGCTTGCTCGTGGGGAAGCTGTGGATACCCCTGCCACCTAAAGCGTTATATGTTACTGTTTTCTTTCTGTGAGAAGCTAGGGTTGACAGTGTTGGATCAATGACTCTAGCTAGCTAGTTACATGTTGGAGCTTGATGATAGGAGAAATGGTTAACACCAGATGCCATACACTAGACATGTTTACCAAGATGACTGATATGAATCATTTACACGTTTGCATTAATTTAAAATCTTGAAATTTGGTGCACTTGTTTCTTATAGGATATCAAGTGTGGGAAATGATTGCATCTTTAATGTTCTCATCACAGTTCAGTGATAGATCACTAAAAAGACCAAGGATACAACTTGTCTTCAGAGCGATAAATTCTGTATACGGTGGTGAACTTAAACTACTGTAGTGGCTTAAATGGGAGTTG
This sequence comes from Apteryx mantelli, assembly GCF_036417845.1. Taxonomy (NCBI): domain Eukaryota; kingdom Metazoa; phylum Chordata; class Aves; order Apterygiformes; family Apterygidae; genus Apteryx; species Apteryx mantelli. Next base: position 1,946,516 of record NW_027118784.1, on the reverse strand, counting down.
TGTTGTTCCAGGACTGCATATCCTGTAAAGAGTGATGGAAACCTGTGCCTAAGAAAGGTATTATGCAGGCTAGGGAGAGAGGCTGGCGTTTATTTGGATTCTTGAGACTAAAGAGCACAAGGCCACTCTATGTGGCCTGAATATGACAGCCATACTGTCCAGCTAGGATAATTTTAACAGGGATGTGAAATAACTAAGATACTTTTCATAGCTCTAAAGTCATGGCATCATCAATACTGCTATTGAACCTGGGCATTCCAGCTGAATGAGGTCATATTCTCGTGTGGCATTGGTTAGAAAACATGAAGGCCATGCTAGCTTGCATGGGACCTTGAATGCTGTGGAGAATATGATAATACATGTGTATTCTGTATAAGTCTTATCTTAAATAGTATGTCAAGTTCTGGTCATCTCTGTCTCATGGAAAAGATTCAGTGAAGGGCAATTGAGAAAAGATTTTTAATCTTTGAGGAGAGGAAGAAGAGAAAATAGATTGAAAATATGTAAAGCATGAATAACTGCAGAATACAGTTTGGAGCTTTTTTCTGCTTCTCTCATAGAAAAGGTAAGAGATACTCCATGAAATTCAAAACCAGGAAATTCAAAATCAATGAAAGCAATCTACATCTGTTTAAACATATAAATAAAATTTACTACCCAAAGAAGTTGTCAATGCTTAATGTAGTTATATTTGAAAAAAGACTCGGACGTGGATATTAGGAATGTCTGGTGTCATCATAATTAAATGGAATAAACTTTGCTCTAGAATAACTGCATTTCAGGATTTTGTTTGCTTCTGTCCAGTAAAGAACAAGATATGCTCCCTATGGACAGGGGCAAATTAACCTGCATGAGCCTGTGGTGGAGTGTTTGCCTGTTGCTCTGCAGCATCTTGATCCAATCACTGGTAGAGACTAGACTGACTTCAGCTCTTCAGTGTGATAATTCGTGTGTCCCTGAAACAGCAAGTTAGTTTGTCCACTTCAAGGCTGTATGTAGTCTTTTATTCTGGATCTTCATTTCGTCCTGAAGTGCTATTCCACCAATTGTTTGTATTACCTGTTTTTTGAATCGATTACTGTCATGCACAGAAACTTGCTCACCTGGTGAGGAGCCCTAAGTGCAGAAGAGTCTGCCTGTATATGCAGCATAGATAGAGCTGGTCTGGATCATTTGGTCTGCACACAAAGTGAGCTCATACTGAGCATGTTGTGATTGAAGACTAAGAGCATTAGGTACTGTGGCTTATTTTAGTGCTAGTGGATGGTTATAATTAAGGGAATTTGCAAGCAGAAATGTTGTTTAGGCTATATGTACAGAAATAACACCATATGGATTAAATCCTACAGATGTGCACATTTTTATATGAAAATGTGACTGAATAAAAATCAGCATGAAACAAGGACAAGGGAGAAGCCCTCTAGCAGTATCTGCAAATGGGAGAAAGGCATTATTTACTTATTATGCATTCAGCAGGATCAAACGGGACAAAAGTTGGAGGACCAAAAAGGAAGAAGGGCAGAGTGCAGTAGGTGTTTGGTTGGAGGTTTTAGTCCCTGCCCCCGCCAGTTCTGCACCCCAGCGATGCGGTGGTGTTGCATCTGGCATCTGCAAGGACAGCAGTAACAGCGCTGGACAGTGCTACTGACCAGGGCTGAAGGGGTAGATTCAAACACTGCCAGCTCCTGCTCTCAAGACCATCCTGGTGCGTGGCCCAGAAGGGCATGGCAGATGCTGGAGCTGGAAGAGGAAGCAGTGTCACTTGTCAGCTGCCTTTGGACTCTTTGTACTGAACGCAAGCTGGCTAGGAAAGAGGATAAGTGGTGAAGTATTGAAGGAGGCACCAATTTCTTATTTGGTGGCTGAGCAAAAGCCAGTACGATTTATGCTGCCAGGAGATAGAGCAGGATTTAAGTTGCAAGCTCCCCTGCTTTACCACTGGGCCTGCTGCTGAATTCAGTAAGAACCAGTCTATATTTCCGTAGCTGTCTTGGCAGGACAACAGTGGAATAGAGGTTTCCCAAAGCTTTTTGCCCAGAGAGTATGCCAAGATGGAAAAATCCCTTTTTTTTTCAGATGTCTAGTATACTCTTATTTTAATTTCTTCTTAATATTTTTGTGAGACAAAATCTCCCCTCTGTCTCTCCTCTACAACCCCCCCTTTGTATAAAAAAAAAAAAAAAAAAAAAAAAAAAAGGGTTTTCCTCCTAGGATTCTGCCTGGCACCAGATGGGAAAAGGTCAAAACTTCAATAGTAACTATTTTATCACCATTATGAGTCAAAGGGTGTGATAACATCAAATTACATCTTCTTGACCTATGTCATCTGCAGTCCTGGTACACGCTCTTTTTCTGATGGAGTCATAAGTTATTCCAGGTCAAGCCTTGAGAGCAATATCCGAATCTGCTTACGAACACAGAAGACTGAATTAGTCAGATTTGTACTTTTTCCTCTGCTGCGGCAAGTGTTCGTTGCTGCACTTCTGCTGCTTTGTTTTGGCCTTTCCTGCTCTCTTTTACTCAATGAGCCTTGTAGGTGTCAGCCAACGAGTTCTAAGGGGACAGATATTAGCTAGATTGTGGTGGCATCCCCAAAGCGTCTAGCACTGTCGAAACACAAAGGAATGTTGTCTTTTCCACAAAGACGATAAACACTAGAAAAACAGTAAAAAAGGGATGCAGCGAGAGCTACACCAAGCAACTCTAACGATCGGTGTGATCATAAATACATAGTTCATTGTTCACGTATTTCTATGTAATTTTTACACTGTGTATGTATAACTAAACACAGTAAATTATCTTCCTCTTTCCATACATTGGCCCCCTCGCCCAGCTGTTTACCAGCTTTGGTTTATTCACTTTAAGGTAAATAAAATGTATTTAAAAATTAAATAAAAATGGGACTAAGTAAAAGATTTTGCTCTGTAGTTTCCTGTAGACTGTGAAAATGGGTCAGTGAAGGAATTTAAGTTCTTGGGTGGAAACGAGTGAAAGGTTCCTGTTTGCTCTCATTTGTCGTTTTGCTAGAAATGTAATAAACCCTAGGTACTAGAGTAGGGTATTATTGTTTTCAGGTTGATAAAGTCTGCCTAGAAAGTACTGTTCAATTCCTTTAAATTAGAGACCTGCCAAATTATAAACCAACCCAGTGGAACACAAGAAGTTCTTATGCGTTTTCTCGCTTTCATTTTGTGATGTGCAATATCCTGCCCTTTATTAAACCACCTTCAGGATGGACAGTGAGTATCAAGGATAAGCCTGTTACTGTTCCCAAAGGCCTGCTCAATGCCTCATTTCTTTGAATTCTTGTTTTTCCTAAAACTAGTATCTCTCATCTGGAAATGATGTCATTGCTGTCAGGCACCCACATACACACAAACAAAACCGTAGAAGATTCATGTGGAAGAGACTCTCGGAGGTCCCTTGGCTCATCTACCTGACTAAGGCAGAACCAACTCTGTCTCAGCTATTCCTGGCAAATATTTCTCCAACCTTTTCTTCAGATCTCCAATGCTGAAGATTTTACAGTCTCCTCAGGCTGTCTATATCATTGCTTTGCTGTTAGCCTTATAAAGGTCTGGTGAATGTCTAACCCAAATTTTACTTGCGGTGATTCTTTATGTGGACATACTTTTTGGGAACAAATATTTCATGTATGGTTGTAGAGTTGCAGAAAATTTGAAGTATAGCCCTTGCCCTAAAAAAAAAAAAAGTTTAACTTCCATCAAACATATGGTTTAGTGATTGTGGAAAATGGCATTTCAGACACAAATACGTATTTTTATTCACTAAGCAGGGTGTTACATTAGTGAGCATCCAATCATCAAATGTGTAACACCACCACTTTACATGACATTATTTTTCTCTGTTGGAAAACCAAAAGAGTCGAGGGGAATGCTGAACGCTTAGGTTTATTATGTGGTCTCCATAGTTAAGACAGGCATCCCAGTAACCCTAGCTGAAGTCACACATCAGGTTGGTAAAAACTAAAGTAATCCACGTGAAATGTTTTGTCTGTGGTCCTTTGCTGAACAAGAATTTATGGAGGCGGGGAATTCGGAAGGCAATTGGACAAATACATTTCAGTTCAAATATAGTTTCAGTTTTCCAATTTTTTTTTCCAGACCCTAGAAATCTTCTTTTATGCTTTTTAAGCCTGGGGAAGAGTAATGGCTCAGTAGTGACTGGTGTCTCTGAATCTTTCTGGCAAGTCTGATGAATTGAAGGCTGTATTCCTCCCATCTATCTTCCCATTCCCGACTGCGAAAGCTGGGAGCTTAGTCACCCAAGGCTCCCTCTGTAGTTAATGGAGAGAGAAACAGGCAACTTCAGATGGCCAATGAACTGTAGAGTCAAGCTTAATAAATTGCAGATAATATTTTTTCTGCCAAATCAAGGCAGTTTTCTGAAAAATGTAATTAATAAAATACACTTTTTAAGCATTCTCCCATTTAAGTCATTCTAAGAGAAAATCGCTTTCATTTAAAAGCTACTAAGTAAAAGGAAATAAGGAGTCAGTTGGAATGAGACATAGCTAGTCATTTGTAACCGTACAGCCCACGGGTTGATGGAACTAGCTTAAACTATGAATCGCTATGAAATAGTTTATGTTCCCAGTGTTTTAGTGCTTATTTATTGGGCTTAATTGTTTACTCCCTTAAGTTTATCAGGAAAGGGCTTAGTCATTCAACTCACAAAGCAATTTTGTTGCCATCTCCCAGTGTGGAAAGGATAATTTATCTTGTGAATGTCCTGAATGGTTTTCATTTGCTCGGACAGACAGGAAATAACCATTCCCACGCTTGCCTAATTGGTTAAAAATGTGTTTATTCATTGGAAGGTGAAACCTTGCCTCCCCTAGTGCTGGGAAGTGATCACAGTGCAGATTAATTATAATATAGATATTAATACACACATTTATATATATACACCTGCACATGCATGCGCACACCGAGTTAGCAAGCTGTATGTCAAATCATATGATGATGATTAATGTAAGTAGCTATTTGCTGACTTACATCCACAGCCAGATGTGGTGATAGCTTCCCTGAGGTGATAATGGGTCTGCAGAGCTCAAGCCCTTTGCTGTTTTTGAGGGATAAGGTAAAAACCTTATTTCTTTGTGGCGAGAGAGTTACAGTATATTTTCTGTCCATTAGCCCAGGTGTGTGAGATGAATTTGATCTAGCGACTTTGGCTTGGGAGAGTGAGCAGAGCCAGTGAAAAGAAGAGCAGTGGTTTGGAATAGATTCTAGGTCACAGGTTTTTTTATTATATATATATATATATATATATATATTTTTTTTTTTTTTTTTGCTTCTAAAGATATAAATTTAGAAACTCATTAAAGTTTTGTCCTCATGGATTAGACACACTTAAAGCAACCACTGGATTTTCTCCGAAAGAAGTGATAGAATTTGCTGCCAAGATTAAGGACAGACTGTGGGTGTCAGCCGAAGCTCATGGAAGTCAGTGAGAAGCCTTCACTGACTTCTAAGGGCTTTGGATATGGTTTGAAGGGCTTTGAATTTTTACAGGAAAAGCAAGCTTCTGTTATGTGCTGGATAAGTAATAATTCATTGCTCCTTGCTAATATAAGCCATGGGCATTGATTTTTCTATAGGTTTATGTATGATGGTTTATAAGACTCTAATTTTGATAAATGCTTTCTACTTGCAGATGTGAGTAATCTCTTACTGCAGTGCCTGTACAACTGCCATTTAGCATGTGGTTGTTATCAGAAGGTAATTTTTTTTAGAGCTTAATTTGACTTAAACGTTTGTTGTTTTTTAAAGTAGAAGAAATATCTGTAACATTGCAAAAATGGAAAAAAAGCCCATATGTCTTTCAGATGGCCGAGAAGTCTTTGAGACTATTGATTTAGGTTGTACCTTAAAAGGATGACCACTACTGTACCGTTTTGCCTGTTGAAGATCATCGTGCACACAAAATCCACTGCTGTCTAAAAAATTGAATTGGTATTTGAAAGATCTTTCTGCAAATCTCTATTCCTTCCACCCCTGTCCTCTGAGACTACTTCAACTTTTTAGATAGGTTTTTCTCCGCTTCTGATTATCAGCTGCAACTCAAAACATAACCTGTAAGAGTCTCACAAAAGACTGATGTTCTTGAGATGTTGAAGTTCTCATTTAGGGCCTTGCTGCGTTTGGGTATTTTGGAAGCATTTCAGAAAAAATCATAGATTCAAACCAGCCTTTTGGGGTAATTTCATGGGTAATTATGTCTTCACTACACTACAGAAGGTAAACAGAAGGAAACTGGTATTTCTGCTTTCTGAAAAATTTCCTTATGTTGTTCCTTAGGTATGTGGCACAGCACTGGTTTTGGGACATATATTTCACATTTGTCATCAAATACTCTGTACTTTTACTTGGAACCAGTGTGACTCAGCTAGGTTGTCTGCTCCCTTCATATACAGCCTTTTCTTTGAGCAAAAGTACTTGAAAATTTAGATCTTTCTAGAGCTACTGGGGAACAATATTGAAAATATTAACAGGAGATGTTTTTAACATAGCCCACTTGAAAAAGAACCTGCAAAGAGTGTTTCATGCAAAGCTCTTGTTTGTTTGTTTGTTTTAGTATAAATTGCAATAATGGAAAATGAAACAGACCTTCGTCCTATAAACTGTTCAATTTACATAATGAAAAATAGAAATCTTCAGTTCTGTTCTCCTATATAGCTTTACTAGACAAACTTTTTGTTTTTTCAGTGCCCAATATCACACAGAAAGTGTCTTACTCTTCTGGTGCAGAAGTTTCACTCATTCATTCATAGCCTTATTGGCAGCAGATTATGCGAGGTGGGAGTAGGCTATTAAGTCACCATCAGTTTATTTTGAGGCAGAATATTCATTGTCAGACTGTTCCCTGCCCTCGATATTTCTCCTGGGTCTACATGATCTAGTGATGCAAATTCCTTCCTTTGTGAAAGAGAGGTGACTTGGACCCACGTGCCCACACTGCATGCATTCCTGTTGCATCGAATTGCAGGGAAGGTCCAGCATATTTACATTCAGCAGTTAGTGTCAGATATTAATAATGTTGCTTACAGCTGTTACTATTGGTTTGTTACGGGTTCATTGGTGCACTAGGGCTAGGCTTCTGGTGATATATTACCCTAATTTTGGTCAGGAGTGAAATACTATAATCCTTGGTTCTGATGGCATTCATCTAAACCTGTCTGTCGCCTGACAGGGTGTTTATGCTGAAGGAGTGAAAGATTTGCAAGTCTGGGTTATGCAGTGTTTTGGCAGACTAGTGTGTTGGAACTTAGAAAGTTTTGGCACTTTGCATGGAAAATTTGGCTGAAACTTTTCAGGAGTTCTGACTGGTTGAACCGCAGATACATTGATCATAGCTCCCAGGTAGGACAAGCAAATCCTATTCGTTCAGTTTCAATTGCAGATGCTGATGTCTGCTCTTTTTCATCTAGGCGGTGAAAGGGCTCAGGAGTATGACAGAGACTATTCTTTACTGGGATATGGCTTCTTGGATGTACCTAAACGCGCAGGTACTTAGGATCACGCTTAGGTGCGTGTGTTAGTGTTTGGATGGGAGATACTTCTGAAATGAATTGGGCATTTCTTGAGGAAATGGGGTTTTGTCCTGACGGGCTTTGGTCCTGTGAGCTGTGGTGCGCAGCCAAGGCTTTGTACTTGCTCTTCATGCCAACCTGGAGTTTACGTGCACGATCAGGTCCTGAGTAAAGGGAGCTCAGCATGACCAAAGGTAGCAATTTGGATCCTTATTTATTTAACAGAACTGCTCTTGTAAGTTGCCCTTAAGAAAACCCGGTGTTTGGGAAGAATGTCTGTAGCGTTAGGATATGGTACTTCCTCTTCTAAGTACAGAAAACTGTATACAGCCTCTCAGATTCTGTCATGTTGAAAGTCCGGGTGTATGGTAGTTACTTCTTTAAACACACTAAACCGTTAGATTATTTGGTGAAGGTAAAAATTATTTGCTCTAAGTGCTTTACTATTCCTTACACTCTCTGTTAAGAGTTTTAAAACCTAAATGTGATGCTGTTTTAATGCAACATATTATTTATTTAATATTTCTGTTAATCGCCTCTTAATTATTCGTGTTACTTAAGTTTTATAAGTTACTGCTACAAGATATAGCTCCTTTTGCTGTAAGAAACATTGTGCTGCCGTGTGTTATACTTCAGGTCTAGGTTAAGACTCAAACATTATGCATTATGTCCAGATTTAAGAAACAAAGAGAGTCATGAATCTCAGTTCTCTCTCTCTGCTCCTCTTGGCTTTCATGTCTGCTGTGGCTTTGAAGTGAAATACCTGCAAACTGCAAAATTATTTTCTGAGGTAAATTTAAAGAATTGTTTGAGCAATTTACATTTGTGTATACTCATTTTGTAAGCTTTTACATCTCCATGTAAGTTAGGATTTAAAAAAAATTCTGAGTGTTCCTCTAACTTTTCCGCTGAAGTCAAGAGAGACTTTTCCTGGTAACTTCAAGGAGAACAGAGCGGGCATTGGCTGCCTTTCAAAATCCGACCCGTAATTTATTAGACAATAAACCCATGTCAGCAACAGTGGATTTACAGCGGATGTCAGCATTTACAGTGTAAATACATTCACCGTATGCACATGTACAGTACTGTACGTAGAGCACTACAACACTCACAGTATAGATATGCCCACTACATTAATCATTGCGAAAGCGTGAGAGTTACCACTGGATTAGCTGGGACGTTGCTCGGCTGTTAGCCAAGGCCAGACTGCCGAAGTGGGGCAGGTCGCAGGCGTCTCCTTAGGGAACTTGCCTTGGTGGCTGGTGGTTTACTCGCTGCCTGTGTATGGGGCCAGGCAGTATCGCAGCTCTGCTGGGACAGGCAGCATGCAGACACATAGCCCGAGGCAGTCCCTTTTCCTGAAGTGGTTACATCTGGAACAAAGAAATGAAGATGACCTAGGATTTACTCAGAAAGGCAGGTTTCAAACTGGGGTCAGCAGCCATGGTCCTGACGCCAGCGACAATTTAATGCCTCTGGTCTTGGTGCCAGCTGCCCTTTACTTGGGGGGGGCTGTGCTTGTTGACACAAACTAGAGAGCTCTTATGGTGTCTGAAGAAATTACTGATACGGTAGTTGGTGATGAAAACACAAATACGTGTATGTGTTTTATATATATATTACATTTCTATTATATTTTATATTATATATATATATAATGTGAAGTAAAAATCAAGTGGTTCCGCTTTTACTGTGCTGAATACAGGTGTTCTAACAGCAGGAAGGATCACAGGGAAATCCAGTGTATGTAATGCAACAGGATTGCGTAAATGTACTACTGTCTAAAATATTTATTGTTCTGTGTTAGTAGAGCTCGCATCTTCACAATTTTCTGTGTATTACGAGAGCCTGAGTCGGTGCATTTAGAAGAAAAGTGAATACTAGAAATGACGCTGGCACAGCTTCCTTCTGCCGGGGAGGTATTATTTGCCGGGGATATTTACTGGCGAGGGCTAGCGCCATTGAAGGGCGGAAGAAGAGACGTCTGTGGTCCGCACGTTGTTCCCCTTGGTCTGCAGTCTATGAAGTTAGTTGGGCGTCTCGGCACGGTGGCCCGAAACGACGGGAAGGCTGAGCCCCCGCTCGGCGCAGGGGGGCCCGGCCCGGGGGCTGCTGCCGGGAAGGGCAGAGGGGGAAGGTAGTCCTGCACCCGTCTGCTCGCAGCCTGCTCTGTCTCTTCTGAAATGCAGAAGTAGGTCTCTTCCCCACCTTGCTTTTGAGGACCAGACTCTCAAGATGATAGCTTCGCTGTCCCTTTTGTGCTCTGTTTTTACCTTAGTCTCCAATTAATTTTTTGCATGGTCGACCAGCAAGGGAAAGACTATCCGCTCTGCCTCGGTCCCTTCCTCTCCCACCAAGCCTGAGGCTTGGCGTGTCGAACGTTTGCCTGAGGTGCCAGCTCCACTCGGAGCTCCTTTGCTCTGTCAAGCTGGAGCCATTTTAGGCAAGTCCAGAGGCGTAACAGGTTCCCTGGCAAATTTTACAGTTTAAAATGTGATGTGACCAAGGAGCTTGGAGATGGTGTTTAAGCAGATTTTTTTCAAGGTTAGAGTTTTTGATGTGGAAGTCCAAGTTCCACCTAAATGCCCTTATAAGCATGGGAATCTGTTTTAAATCTGACTTGCAAGCATAGGCACATCTAAGTGGTAGAGGCACACTATGATAAACGCACATATTTCTGTTTTACGAAGCGTCACTTGGTCTTCCAAGCAAAAAATGTTGTTGTTAACAGAACCAAGGTGATGTTTGCATTCTCATGAAATCGTGTTCTTCTGTTTTCCGGCCATCAGGAGAGCCTGCTGCTCCACACCGGCTTTCTGTCTGGCCTAGCATCCTGTCTCCAACAGTGGCCATAAGTAAATGCCTAGGATCAAGGCAAACAGTGTTCTACTTTTCTCCCAATACCTCCAGCCTCCAAGTATTTTCATCTTGGAGGACTTTCTCTCTTATTGTGGCTTGTCTGCTTTGTTTATCTACTGTATTACAGTTTTTCTTCAAAGTTAGGAAACTCTAACCTTCTTTTAACATCAATGAAGCAACTAGTATCTTCTGCGCTGATGATTTATTGTTTAGAGTTAATCAAAAGGCGGTATGTAGATACCCAGTGGTCAATTTTTGCAGAGAACTATTATTAGTATATTTGGAATCAACATTTTTTAAAAATCCAGAAAAACAGAGTTTTAGTTCTTGAGTTGAAGCAGTTTTAATGGATTATTTTCCGAGCTTATGTCAGTACTAGAGGTATTACATCTTCTACCCTTACTTTACCTCAAATATAAAGGCATTAGATAATATCCCTTCCACCTGCCTTATTGCGCTTGGCGCCCAAGCTCTCTTGAACAAGTAGAAGTATAGGTTGAACCCTTGAGTTTTCCCTTTGTATGGGATTCTGATCTATCTGTTTCACGAGGAGCTAACAGCTGGGTAAAGGTCCTCATATTTTAGGAAGTTCTCCAGTGCTGTCCCACATTTGCCTGTACCTTGTAACCCCCCTTGTTTCTGTAACTTCCATTACCTCCAGGGTGCCAGAAACGACCTGCTAGATCATGCCCATTTCATCAGTGTGGGCTCTCTTACTCCCCGCACATCTTCTGCACCGCTCGTCTTCTCTTTACCAGCCTGTTTAAGAGACTGTCGCATCAGCTGGCTGGAAGAAGATATTGGTGTCCTGGTTAAACATTGTTCTGAGAAGGGAGGTTACAGGGAACGTGATTTTTGGAAAAAAAGTGTTTGTGTGAACCTATTTGGAGCTGGGAGAGCAGGATCAGGTGGACAGATGTCTGCTTAAGAGAGTGCATTACTTAGATGTCTGTCACATAGCAAAGGGTGGCAACTGTGAGTCTAACAACTGCATGTCCACATGCTGCTTGCTGCGGGGATTTTGAGCTGCTGCCTCGAGTGCAGAGCTCACAAATCAGCATGACTGGGGAGTGCACCGGTTTCTAGAGGAGCAGGCCCTAGAGCAGCTTCTAGTAAACGAGGAGGTGAAGTGACAAGGACAGAGCTAACAAAAATTGGGATGTTGGAACAGAGTCTGAGTCAAGCTCTGCAGGGGAACTATGAGGGGAAGATGCTGCAGCTGTTCCAGTTCAGAAATGGTCATGGGGAATACTGTGGACTGAAGCCTGCAGGCTTTCCAAATCTTTTTGGTTACTTCGGATGTTTTAATGTTGTTAATAATTTGTTTTTCTCAGTGTAATATTTGGGTTGTAATAGAGACAAGAGAAACAGAAGTTGGCTCTTTTATTATCCAATATATGCAATTTCACATACGCCGCAGAAAAATGAACAGATTAGTTACCCTGTAAACTGCCAGAGCACGCTGCCTTGCAATCCCCAGCCCTGCATCACTTTTCTCCATGGTTTATCATGACTATATGAGAAAAGTGGTGCCCAAAACATCCTGTTTCTTCTTCTTCGCTCAAATTTTATGATGGTAGACGTGATGGTACCTGTGCCAATGGTGACAGTTGTGTTTTCTGGTTATCCTTTTAAGACCTGAAAATTGTGGGGCTACTTAGAAAGTACCACTTTATTTGGAGGGGAAAAAAGGACCTTGCTTCTCCAAATGGGTAAACAGGAGACCTGCTTAGCATCCTGGCATCATGAGACTTGGTACAACCAACAGCAGTTGATCACAAACCATCCTGTAAGGCCATTCAGTCCACAAGACCATCAGCTAGTGTCCTTTGCTTTGACTGAGATGCCCGCACCTGTGAGGAATATATGAGTGCAGTTTGGGAACCTAGCATGCTCTGAGTAACCCATCATCTCAATCTCCAGTATTATTCCAGGCATAGTGCCTATTTGCGCTGTCCTAAGGGCGGCTCATTTTTAATAATTCCATGCCAGTCTCGTGTTGCAGTACTGACATTTTACTTGCTAGTACCAGCTGGTTAGTAGTAGACCCCTTGGTAAGGAGCCTGCTCGGAGCTGATAGCATCCTATTTCTGTATCTCCACAGCCTCCATCACCTCAGTGCCTGGGCAGTGCAAGGCTTTACGCTAGTTACCCCCATCTACGTGACCCCATTTACCAGAGGGAATTCGCAACGGCAGGATGCTGCAGGTGTCTCAACACTGCTGCGTTGCGGCCCAGCATGGCTGGCGTCTTTGCGTTGCAGTGCACCCTGCTGCCTTCCTCTCAAGAAGGGCTGAAATGTTACCGCCATCTCCACTGGAAGAGTGGAGCTGCAGTAAGGAGCAGCTCATCCTGCCACGCTGGATCCCTGCCTTGGCACCAGCCGGAGCAGATGAAAGTCAGGAACGCAGAGAGCCAGAAGTGCTGAAGGGTGGAGACCGGGGACGCTTTGGGGAGGGTAGGTGAGCTCTCCTGTGAGGTATGGGGAGTCTGTGCCTGGTGTGACTTGGACTGGGGGGACAGGGGGAGGAAAGGAAGAGAAGGAGAGTGTGCAGCTCTGCAGCGTGAAAGCTTGTTTGTGAGAGGCTGCCTGCGTGCTGGGGACTCTCCCCCAGCTGTGCTCTGCAGCGTAGACAGAGGTGCCGCAGCGAGCGTGCGGGCTAGGAAGGCTGGTCTCCAAAGGGAGCCAGGCTCACGTGCACGTCCTCAGGGCTAACCCTGATGTGGAACAGAAAAGTCTTTTTTGGCTTTACTTGTCACTGGATCAATGCCTTTTTAATACTGGCCTTAAAAGGAGGAAAAAGAAAAAAAAAAAAACAGAAAAGAAGGGAATCTGTCTTTAGAAAGTTAGAATTTAATGTGACATCTTCAACCATTCTAAAAGAGCAGAGGATAATCTAGCTTAAAGAACATTATGAGGTATTTAATAGAGTGAGATCAGGCATAGACACACAAAAAATGGATAAAGCCAAGGCACAAATATGCCCTTGGCAGCAACATACGTGTCTGATACAGTTTGACATAAGCCCAAAATATCTACTAGCTTCAAGAGCGTAGATGTCAAAAGAAAAAGAGATCAGCTACATCAATATTGATGTTCTCTAATAACATGTTAGAATGATGGATTTGGAGAAAGAGCAGATTGTCACTGAATTTCGCTAAAAGCAAGCTATTATTGTCGCTATAATAATTTGGAAAAGAATTTGAGTTTCATTCCTGAAATGAAGCACTGCACAATGATCGTATTTGCAATCATCTTAAGAGCATGGGAAGCTAAACTGTGGAAGTTCCTTTGGTGAAATTGCAAAGTTTTTTCCGTTTTTTTCCACTGGAAAGATCAAATGAATTTGAATATTATTTGTCACTGAAATAAGACTTAGACTGCACTAATGGTAAATTAATAGTCCTATAACTTAGTTCCTTGGTTTGCTCCTGGTCTTCTGATCATGTTTATTGCAGGTTTTTTTCACAAGCTCTTTTTTGGAGTGAACCGATTAGTTCTCTCTGAGACAAAACCCGGGGATATTTTATTCTGGGAACTGCTTTCTACAGCTGTTATAGACAAGACCATGTCACGTTTAACTTCCTTCGCCCTGCGTGATCTAACACTTTCCCAGCACGCGTTGTACACCTCCCACTCTGTCGTGTCATGTCCCACATACATACCATGCTGCGTGCTTAAAAACACCGTTCTGGTAAGACGGGACGTGTTCCTCACATTATTCCAGATGCTTTGCACTGAAGAAAACATGCAGGGATCTGTGGCTTAGAGCCCTAGGGGCAAACAAACTCGCTGAGCGTGGACTTGGGCAGGCCGCACTGGTGTGAACGAGAGCCACTGTGAACCCCTTGGCCTAAGAGTGGGTGACTTTAGCGGTGTGGATGTATCCCGAAGGAGCAATGTGTAAAGAAATATTTGGGAAAGAATATGAGAACGGGAGTTTTTTCCATCTTTAATAGATAGTGATATAATTTAGGAGCATTAATGTAGGAGCATTAATTTATTCGGTATAAATCTGGTAGTGAGAATGGAAATTGTTCAAAATTGTTATTTCAGTAAAACTTCTGCTTAGCAAAGGAAGACTGGAAGGAGCACAAATAATGCAACCAAGAAGCCCGTAGTTGATGAAACTGGTAGTTTGGCTACCACGGTGTCATGTCTCTGTGGTCAGATCTTGTTGAGATGTTGACCCAAATTTATTGTCTGTTTTTATCTGCATTTGATCTCAAAACAGTTAACAGTTTTGTGCTGTTACTCAGAATACAATACTAGAGCTTTTATAGTGTTAATACAAATACCGTTTTTTCCTTTTGTATTTTAGACAGAGGGAGTTCCCTTTAGAGCTGTATTTGGAAGTTTGTATATAAGCAGTCTACTAGTCAAATTTAAGATCTGGCAAGTAATGCAGGGCTTTTATGTGTAGTTGCAGTTCTGTGGAAATTATAGATATTAAATAAATCTACTTGGGAAGGATAAAACAGAAAAGGTTTTATGACTAATGACATCAGCTGAAAAATCCTGTTTGCGCAGGTTATTCTTCAGAGCAGTGATTGCCTGACATATTGTAGCATCTTATAAAATGCTTTAATGTCAGATAACAATAATGTTATGAAGAAATGCTATGTTTCTGTTCTCCTTGACTTTGGGAGACATTTGTTTTCAGGTCAGATACATATTCTTGTTGAAAATAAAGCATTGTGATCATCAGTTCGTTCTGCCTCAGTTTAAACCTGCTTAATTTTCATGTGAAAATTTGCCTGGAACAACAAGGAGAGCGACAACAGGTGACCATTTTCTGGCAGGCAGTTTAAGGTCTACTTTTTAGTTAGGGCTCTTTACTGGTCTCCAGGCTAGTTAAGAAGAGATGGATTTTATAGTCCCTTCCATAAACACTTTTACTATGCAACTTTTTGGGGATGGTTTGCTGTCGACATCACTGATGACAGCATTTCACTTTGTGTGTTTTCAGTTCCTCGTTCTCTTGTGTCCTTGACTGCCTTTTCCACTCTCCCTTTCCTCTAAGCTCATGCATAGCATCACAGTAGAAATACATTAACAGATACTGAAATATATATGCATCTAGCCTATACGTCAAGAATGCTCACATAAATAAGGATTTGCTAGATCAGGCCTTTGGTAGCTGACCTAATTTTCAGTTTTCATCAGATTACAAAAGGAAATTTAAACAAATGTTTCACACTTTAAAAGGGTTAAAACGCCAGGAGATTTTAGACCAGATCCTCAGCTGGTGTAAGCTGGCACTGTGAGGTTCTGAGCTGGCAGTAGAGCTGTCTTTTTGGAGGCAGCAGACATCTCAGCGCTAGACTCCAACATATAAGTGAAGGAATAAAACTGAGAGGCAAACTTTGCCGAGAGCTATGCAGCATATATGGAACTAATAAATGGTAACACAGAAAATGCCTCGGAGTTAACGGGAATTCAAAAGGGAGCTTGCATGAACTAAGCGGGTGAGCCCGGCATGCTCTGAAGGGGTAGCCGGGGGTATATTATACTGCTTTTGTAGCTGTGCTCGGGTTTGGCTCAGGCCTGTGGATCCGATTAGCTTGAGGCAATTGTGCCCCCATGTGCAAATCAGTGCCCGCCCTGCCCCTGGATTTTGGGGCCAGGAAAGCTGGCTGGCTTCCACCCGGGCAGAGCTGGGGTATTAGTCAATGTGTTGTCAGATGTGGATAACGGGGAAGTTGGACTTGAATGTGAGCTTGGTGCCCAAGCTGACATAGCAGCAGAATTGTAACCAACAAATTGAGAGATTGCTAGTGCCGAAGAAAGCCCCTACTTCAGTCCCTCAGAAAAGGTGGTTGCACAAAAAAACATCTGTAGAAAACAACAGAGAGGAGAAAAGAAATGTGCTGGGAGCTATTGCCAACACTAATGGCCATACCAGTGAGGAAGCTTCTACAGCTCCTCGCAGAAGCGCTACTGCTGGGAAAGGAGCTGATTTGATGGGAGGGACCCTGTCGTCTATAGTTAATTGAATAAGCCGTTCATTTTCTAAGTGCTCATCCGAACCGGGCTTAGCAGCTCTCCAGAGATGCACCCATCACTAGCTATGAAAATCGTTATGCCGTAGAGCACACAGAACCTCAGATTACCTCTTTCCCTTTTGTTGTACAATGCTATTTTTAATCCTGTGCCTTGCTGTGCAGTAATCATTTTTGACAAATTTCTGTCTGTTGTCCTCATGTTCTGTAAATTCGCATGCACTATCCGTGCGTGCATATTTTAGCCTACTGCAGTCTCACAAGAGCAATAAGTGACACCTCATGTCCTGTCACTTTTATTTTATGGGCAGGCTGGCACGGTGATTTAGATATCAGAGGAGAAGGGTACACAAATTCATCTGATAATTTATATCAGAGAACTGCTCTGGTGTCAATGCAGCTTTGCAGGTTGATATCAACTGCCAGTACTGCCCTGACACCAATGGATTCCATAGTTAGACATCAGAGATGTAGCTGTTTCCATTTGTACACTAGTTACATGGTAGTATGAGTACATCTAAATTAATGGAATTGACTTCTCAAAGAAAGTTTAATGGGTCGTTGAGTCAGGAGTGAATCCATGGTGGACTTCCACCTAAGTATGAGGAGGTACTAGAGTCATAGCAGTGATTCTGTATTGAGAAGAGGTCTTTTCTCTTACAGTGACCAGCTACTTTCCCAGGCATGTATTTTTTCTAGGTACAGTATTTTAATGGCAGAATTTCTGTGTGCCCCCCAAAATGTGTGATACAAAACCTCTCAGATGCTTCTAGCGATGGATCTTGGATCTACTCTTCTTACAGTAAATTCTTGGGAACAGAACAGACCGTGACTCATTTTCCAGGGGGAAATAAGATCATTGATTGAAACATTCAGATGCTCTTTCAGTACTCATATCCACGGGAAATGTTATTCTCCATAATCAATCAATTTATCTTAGGAAGGCCAGTGATGTTACTCGTGAGTAGGGTGGGTGGGATTTTGCTCTGCAGCCAAGCAGCTTTACGAGAGCGTATGCTAGTACGGTGCTGCCCTAGCTCGCACGAGGAATAATAGTTGTAAGAATGCTGTGTCTCAGGCGGTTGTGCACTCTATCAGCCAGACTCAAAGCTCTCTCAGGACCCTGGAGATGCACACAACTGATTCCCAGCACAGGCTAAAGCCAGAACAACGCACCTGATTCCCAGCACAGGCTATACCTTGTGCCTCCGTGCTGGCTAGCTGTGGTATTCCCTGCAGGCTGGATCACTGCTTGCATGGGAAGTCTGCATGTGCTGCACCAGCCCTCCGCTTACTGGTGTGGAGGGACCTCTTTGGCTGCCTCTGTCAGCAGAAGACAGTCTTCTCTTTCTGAGTTTTGAAGTGGTGACCCTGTAGAAGAATGCATTGCTCTTGTCCAAGCTCACAGAGCTTAGGGTATGGGATAGAAGAAATCAAGTCTGTGTTGCCTTTCTGTAAGGTTTCCTTTGTCTGAGAAGGGACTATAAATATTGTTTTAAAGTGCAGTAGTTTAGAATCCAAAGTGACAAAGAACTGGATTAATTCTAGTACCAGCATTATTTGCAGTGCCCTTGAGAGGAACAGAGCTGCGTGTTTAAGGGAATTTTAAGAGAAGAAGGCTGCTGCGAGCACAAGTCAGCATGTGGCACAGGCTCTGGCACTAGTCTACACAAGCAGATCTATGTGGATAATGAGAGTTTTTTTCTTTTTAATTTTAGAATCAACCTTGTCCTATGTTAGGCAGCTGGAGGCAAGAGTGAGACAGCTGGAGGAGGAAAACTGCGTGCTGCCCCAGTTGGGTGACTTCCTGTTGGTGGGAGCAGTCGTGGGTAGCTAGACAGTAACTCTTGAGTCTCAGTGCTTCAGATAAAGTCAGCATTTCTGTGATCTGGCTTTGCATTTGGGTGATCAAAGGCTCTCGCATCTTTTGTTTCTCTCTCTCGTGATTGAGTGGAACATTTCTACTGGTGTATTTAAGACTATGACAATACTTTCATTCATTTTTCTCCTTTGCAGGTGTTGACACTTTGCTAAGAAAAATTCACTGGAAGCTGCTACTTATGTTCTAATTCAAAATTCATTTAACAGTTGAAAATTACAGTAAGCTGACCCTTTACATTCTGGTTTCATTCCAAGAGGTTCTTGTAATTAGAATATCAAATACTTTTTAGAGTTAACTGAAATATTTTGCTCTAAATATGCAACGATTTTAAATAATAATGATTGGGTTATATGATTTTTAATATTTTGAGGAGTATAGCAGTACTTAAATGCAAGACTGAAATTAAATTGAATAAATAAATAAGCAAATATGAAATTAAAGGTTTTCCTAATATGTTTCTAAAAATGAAAAATTTACAAGTTGATTAAGAATGAATCAAAGACACTTCTATTAAATTTCATTAAATAGTCCTTCAGAAAATCAGTAACGTCTCCAAGTGAAGTTGCCCACTGGAAAAAAAAAAGCATTTTGGTTAATTGAAGCACTAGTTTAAATGAAGTAATTGCTCTGAAGAACGAAAATGCTTTTCATTGAACTTAGTCAGAACACTGTCATTTGAATATAAAATCCAAGATAACAGTGAAATGTAGGAAGAAGTAAAATCCACTGACTCTGATTTATTCATTTATATAAGCCAAGATGCAAATTCTTTAGCTAGAAGCTATTTCCTTCCTTAAGCAGATTTTAAGCAAAGTTATTTTTCTCAATCGCAGTGTAACAATTAGAAAGGCCTCTGTAGTCCTATCTCTTGCTTTGGTCTTGACTTGTTAGGTGACCTCGTGAATTTATTTAATTTCTCTGTACCCTAATTTGTTAATCTGGAAAAGAAGAGCAACAGGAATGGTTAAATGTCTATGCAGTACCATTTATATGGTCTTGAACAGGAAAGAAAAAGTGAGATGCTCTCTGGTGAAGAATATTATTTTCTTGTCAAGGAAGGTATTCAGGGCAAATGCTAAAAAAAAAAAAAAGTTGCCTGAAAACTACCGTTGTGATTTGTCTTAGGTCTGGAAGAGCATTGGGAGATAAATCATGCAGACCGTTCTTGGTGGGCAGCCTTTAGCAGTGACCATATGTTTTATTTGTCCAGCTTTGGAGGTGTCCGGGTGGAGGCCCATTAAGCGGGTTGCCTGATCGTGTCAAAGACTGGAACGCCCACGTTCTGAATGTTGAGTTCTTTGAAAATATTTTCGCTGGGGTGCCCAAACCAGAAATTGCTTGTGAGAACAGTGCCTCCCCCTGTAGCTATTGCAAAAGTAATCCAAACAAAGTATGCTGAATGTGGGACGTTTAAGGGGGAAAACTAAGGCAGCAAGTCTGCAAATTGCTTTTCACTGATACACAGGTCTCAAGTCCCAGGTTTGCCATATGTTTGGTTTTGTTGGCACCAGGATCTACAGCAGAGTTCTGAAAAATATCCTAACGTCTCCGAATAGTTTATCGTAAGAAATAATGAGTGACATGGGTTCACATTTCCTGGCGTGCCTTCCTCACCTTTCCTGCTGAAGAAAGTCACTGCTTATGGGAGAGGAGGGAAGGGAAGACACGAGGCTTATTCTGAGTTTGCACTTGGTTACCTTGGCGTTACGTTTGTACGAGTTTGTTCGGGGAGTTTGTTGTTCCTGTGGGTAACGCCCTGAATGTGCTGTCAGTGCTGGTCAGGCCCCGTCGGAAACACGAGGACACTGGATGGAAATGCACGAGCTCCTGGCACGGGTCTGATTCTGTTTAATGGGAGGAACGGGAGGTTGTTAGGCGTTGAGCCAAACGCAGTGCTTTTGACAAATCAGCTGAAAATATGTGACAAGCTACACGACAGACGAGGGGTTTTGGCACAGCTATTACCTAGTCCCAGTGTTGCGCCTTAAAATCTCAGCAGTGCTTCAGCGCGAGTGCCTTCTGGTTTTTGTATAGGCCTTCGTTATTTATCACTGGTTGGCATATAGCAGCACCGGGAGGGTTTGAAAGTTGCAGAGCTGCACTTGGTGTGAGAGAGGTGACGGCTCCCGCTCGTGGAAGTGACTCTTCTACTAGTTCTGTCCTGAAGAGTGCCCCCTCGCTATCTAAGACACTTTTTTCTCTCCTCCTGCTGCACTTCTCCTCTTTCTCCCCTCTGCTTTCTCTCAGTATCTATCCTATTCCTCCTTTTCTGCTTATTTATCACTCATGAAAATATACCAGCACATCTGTTGACACCCTCTTCAGATAAATCACTCCTTTCATTTACCACTTAGTTATGATTCTTTTCCAGCTTCTCTTGCTTTGCTTGTCTCCTTCCATACATATTATTTTTCTTTTCAAACCCCACCGACCTCTGATATAAAGGTTTTGTTAATATTTAGTGGCAAGAACATTTCCAGAGAAGATGGTCTTAAGTGCTGCCATCGCTGCTCAAATGGAATCTGAGTTCAGTTCACTCTGCTGTACCGACAGACTTCCTTGTCTGGGGAAAAGCAGCAGCAGCCCTGAGTCAATATTTTAGTCTGATCAGGTAACAGAAAAGGTATAAAAATGCCCGTGTTCACTTAAGCCCGTTAGTGTCTCTTCCTGTGCTGCACAGTTGTGCTGGTGATGGTTTATAGCGTACTAGTGGGTTTAAGAGTTATGAGAAGCTATAGATGGGCTGTAGGTTTGCTTTGTTGGTGAAGGCCATAATTAGCTGTTTTCTTCTTTTTCCCCCAGATAGCATGGAACAAGATATGATCCAGACCCTTTCAGTTTCTGGCCACAGATAGGATTTTTGTGCAAGAAAGCAGATACTTTCCAGGATTTATGGTATGCAGCTGGGTCTTCTGTAGAGAATGCCAAACTGAGGACTCGGCTGAGTCCGAGACGAGGGGTGTACACAGCTTGCACTGGTGCTTCTCAAACCCTGACGTGGGTAAGGGGGCTTGACAGCAGCGTGTAGAGGCAAAAGAATTTGAGAGAGAACATTTCTGTTCTGCCGGATGCGTTTCAACCCAGAGGAGTTCCCACCGGGTTCAGCACACAGCTGCACGTTCCTTGTGCTGGGGCTGCAGCGATGCTGGCGCAGGGACGGCTCTCTGCAGCAGAGGGGCAGGGGGCTGCTTATTCCGGCAGTGGCTGTCTGCTGCTGCCTTGCAATGTTCAGGGAACTACAGCTTCGCTGTGGATCAGTTTTTGCCTTAATGTTCAAAGAAATGCGTGGTAGTGTGGCCAGCAGTCTAGCCAGAACAAAATTTGTGTATTGTAGTGAAGATACCTAGCAATAATCAAGAAAATCAATTAATAACAGCTGAGGTTCTGACCAAATTCTTTGTCTCAAGGTATCCTAAGTATAAAGTTTCCGCCTTGGTTTGTATGGGCTTGCCCATATGGCAAGAACTTATTTGCTTGCCATTACTAAGACACAAAATTCAAGAAAAAACTGGGATACAAAAGGAGTTTCCAGTTTAGAGGGAAGGACGTTTTTTTTTTCCCCAGAGTAATTTCCAAATGTCCTGAGTTAACTTGTACTCAAAATTTTCTACTAGAGTCCACTGAATTTGCCAAATTTTAAGTTGTGTTGATTTTTATATGCATGTCCTATAAGATTCTGAGACACTAGAGCCCCGAGCCTTTTCCTCTTACAGGTTTATTAGCCAGCAAAAGAGGTTTATGAAGGGCCTGCTGAAAACGGCTGCTTCTGAAGGTGTGTAGCCAGCAGTAGCTTGGACCGTGCAGAAGGACTGTGCATTTAATATGCCATGAAGATATGTGGATTTAGGCAGAAATGTGGAGAAGTACAAGTCTTTACTGAGGCCTTTGAGCAGAGGAATTATGATGAATAACAGCAGCATTTTTAAGTTGTATATTATAATTGACAGGAGTGTTTCCTAAAAAAATTGTTGCTGCTTTGTTTGGTGCATGATTTATCCAGCAGAGCAACATACTGCAGTTTATTGCTTTCCGTTTTCCCTTTCTCCTGCCTGCTTGAAACAAGCTGACAAATACAGCCTGTGTTTTCTTCGGAGCTAACGGGGAAATTGAGGGCTGAGGAAATAAGAAAACCGGTTTGAGAATCAAATAGTGCTTGAAGTGGCACGGCAGTTACCCAGCAGGAAGAATGCACTTCCCTAGTAAACCGCTTGCCTCTGGGATCAAAGCTTCCTGAAGAACAAGGTCTTTTGCATTTGCTGAGCTAGAACTGCCGCTGGTAAGTGTGCGGTGCGGTGCCTAGTGGACAGGAAGGTTGTGTTTTCTCTGAAGCCTGCTCTGGAGGCGACTGCTGCTGTCCTTGGGGCAGTGATGTACTGTGTGTCTTTCGCTTCCTGGCTATTCCTGCGTGGGATGGGGAGAGTGCTAGTCGGGCAGTAAGTGGCAAGCTTCCTTTGAAGGACGCTTGCAGGTCAACTGAATGTAATTTGAGTTACGCAGTGTGTTTTGCACTGCAGCGGTTTTCATTCATGACTGTCCTTATCATCTGTACAAATAGAAAAAACAGTGTTTTCTACTGGCTCAAGTAACCAAAGGCTCCTGATGAGTTTTCTCCACCAAAGAGAATCCTGTTCTGCACAGAGGTCTCTGTTCTGTCTGGGAACAGTGCACAGTGCGGTGTTTGCCTCCAAGTATCTTTAGGCTCACAGGACTTGCCGAAGAAGAACAGACCCATGTTCAGACTGGTCCGGTCTTCTGTCTCCTCCAGTAGCTGGAATAAGCTTCCTCCAAAGAAGGCAGAAGCTGTACTGCATTTGCAGAGTGGCCTAACCTGAGGTCTAAATTGGTCTGAAACGCACTCAGAAGCAGATCTTCCATCTTTCTTCCTGTGTAGTTCATGGCCCTCTCAAATGACAGGTGCACCATGCAGAGGAGGATGGTGATGCAAAATTATCCTAGATTTCCCTCTTTAATCCAGATTAAGCATCTTAAAAATCTGTAATGTTTTGAAACATTAGCTAGTGGTTTTGTTTGCCATAGTTTTAAGGCAAACAGGCTTAACTTGGCATACCTTTAAGTATTTTTAAGTAGGATCAGATTTCCATAAGGTGTCTCAAACCGTGTACACCAAAATGGGGTTTCTTAGAATAACCATTTACTTTGGGAAAGGAAGGCCTATCCCAAAGTTCCCAAACACCCTTACAGTCTCTTCCCAGTGTTGCTATGTGACATCAGCCCAGTGGCACCAGCTCTGGCACTGTGACCCGGATTCATCCTACCTAATTTTAGGTACAACAGTTAGGAGCACAGTGTCTCCTGCAAAATCAGCAGAGAGAATTAGGCATTTCCTAGATTAATCTCTCTCTTTGATGCCTCTCTCTTCAGCAGTGAAAGGAGGAACCTGCTTACCTGTATGTCCACTTTTACACTGCCCCTAGGAGCCTGCGCTTTGGTAAGATAAATGCAGACTTGCTTGTACAAAGGAGAAAGCTGACTACCAGATTTGGAAAGTGACTCTCAGGTCCAAGAGCATGACTTTGTATGCTTACAGGACCCAAAGTAGAATGGGGGCTGTAAACCTCCGCAGAGCTTTGGGAAGCGAAACAACCTTTCTGCCTGAAAATAGAGGTAAATCCAGATTCTGTTCTTAGGATGTGAAGCTAGCTAGGGGGGCTCATGAGAAGCCTCAAAGCCAGGAGGATGGGGTTTAAGGGCTGCAAAGCTTGTTTTAATTTTTAAGAAAAGTTTCTCTCTCTTCTAAAGAACAGGAGGAGGAGGGATAAGGAAGTCCACAGGGGAAATATTAATTTTCAGTCTTCTACTAGCATGTGTTGAGAACACTGTCTGCTTACAGCAATGAATGTTCACAACAAGCTTCTCATTCTCATGAAGGGAGACAGAAATGTGCTGCAGATGGCCCAGAAGTGGCTGTGGAAGAAAGCTGCCTAGAGGCAGCTGAACTCTGACAACAGCACAATTCGCAGGACTTTCAGATTGTCTCATATCCAGGAGACTTTATATGTGTCTGTACTAATTTTATGTGCCTTTTAATAGCACTGTTTGTATGATAGTGTTTGAAACTGGCCAAAATCGTTGCTGGCCCTTGAGCAGATAAAGAAACAGAATATACTGACTTATAAAAAACAAGGCTGGCTGAGGGAACTTGTCCTAAACCAGAATTGCTCCAATCTGCTTTATTACTCCTTTTCCTTCCTCTTTCATTTCCTTTTCCAAAGTATAGCATTAAGTCTGCCTAGTGGCTAACAGGTCTATAAATCCTTCCCAAAGGAAAATAAGTCCTAACCCTCCCTCCGTACATCACAGCCAATTGATAATAGTTGTTGCTGTGGAGAAGTGCAGGATGATGCACTGCACGTTGCCTTAAACGTGCGCCAGTGTTGTCAGCCTAGTTAGGAGACACATTACTGCCCACTACTGTGGCTTACGTTCCTGCCACCCATTCCTTGACGGGACGGGGGCACTTGAAGATGAGTTTGTATACTGAACGGGATTTAATATTCAGACTCAAGATATCTGTTCTGTGGGCTTAGCATATGCAGCATTCCCATTTTTGAATTGCTTTTAGGGTTTTTTTCGATGTGTGAGGTTCAGTGCTGCAGTCGGGGTGCACACGTGGCTTAAGGAAGCCTGGGATCAGGTCTGACATATTCAATAACGACAGCAGTTCTCTGTCCCTTGTGCTGTGGGTCATCATTTACCCCTTGGCACTGGTATGATCAGTGCAGCATCGCGTACAATGGATTGGGCATATTTTGATGAAGTCAGGCACGGATCTTGCTCTCTCTTCCTCGGTCCCTCTGCATTTCTCTTCTTGCCTCGCTCTCTCCTTCCCTCTCTTCTCTAACCCTAACCCTAGCCCTAGCCCTAAACTGGAATGCTTCTCCCTGCTGCAGGGGTCTCTCTCTCTCTGTCTCTCTGTCTCTCTCTCTGTGTCTCCACCTCCCTTTCTCGTTCCCTGTTTCTTTACTTTCCCTCTATCCCTTTCTCTCTCTTCTTTCTCTCTCTCTCTTTTACTTTCTCCCATGTTCTTCCTCTCTTGTTCTCTCTCTGTCCTCCCTTTCCCCGATTCTGCCTTTCTCTCTTGCTCTTTCTCTGTTCTCTCATTGTCTTTTTCCCAGTCTCTTCTCTCTCCTCACTCTTTCCCTCTCTTTCTCCCTTCTTCTTTCTCCCTCCTGTCTTCCTTCCATCTTTGTCTTTCTTTCTTTCCCTTTCTCTT
This sequence comes from Apteryx mantelli, assembly GCF_036417845.1. Classification (NCBI taxonomy): domain Eukaryota; kingdom Metazoa; phylum Chordata; class Aves; order Apterygiformes; family Apterygidae; genus Apteryx; species Apteryx mantelli. Next base: position 1,920,983 of record NW_027118784.1, on the reverse strand, counting down.
CTCGTTCTGTCTCTCTTTCCCTCTCTTTCTCTTGTTCTCTGTCTCTTTCTGCTTCTCTGCCTCCTCCTCTCTTTCCCTCTCTGCACCTATGTCCCACTCTTCTTCCTGGCTTTTTTCTCTCCCTTTCTCCCTCTTGCTCTTTCCTGCTTTCTTCCTTCCCCCTGCTTTTTCTCCCTCCTTCTCCTCTCTCTCTTTCCCTCTCTCCTTCTTTCTCTCTCTTTCCCTGTCTCTTTCTCTCTCTCTCTTGCTCTCCTCCTCTCTTTCTCTCTCTCTGCCCCATCTCTTCTTCCTCTCCCTTTTTTCTCTTGTTCCTTCTCCCTCTCTCTCTCCCTCCTTTGCTCTCTTCTTTCTCTTTTTCTCTCTCTCACTTGTACTCTTCTCTCTCTCTCTTGCTTCCTCATCTCTCGGTTTCTTTCTCTCTCCCTCCCTCTTTCTCCCTCTCCCTGCCCCCCTCTCTTTCCCTCTCTTCTCTCCCTCCCTCTCCCTCTCTCTCGTCTCCTTCTCCCTCTGTCTCTTGCTCTGTCTTCTCTTTCTCTTGCTTTCTCTTCCTCGGTCCCTCTGCATTTCTCTTCTTGCCTCGCTCTCTCCTTCCCTCTCTTCTCTCACTAGCCTTGTTTCTCCTCTTTCTCTCTCCTTCGCTCTTACTCTCTCTCTCTTTCTCTTGCTTTCTCTCTCTCCCGCTGTCTTTCTCTACCTCACTTGCTCTCTTTTGCTTTTTTCCTCTTCTTTCTCTCCCATCTGCCCGTCCTCCTCCCACCTTTTGTCTTTCTCTCTTTCCCTCTCTCTCTCTTGTTCTCCCTCCCTCTCCCTTCCCCTCTCTCTTCCCCCCTCCCTCTCCTTTTTATCATGCTTTGCATCTCTGTCTTGGTCTTTTTTGCTGCCTCTCTTCCTCCTTCTCTCCCCCTTTCTCCCTCTTTCTTCCCCGTTTCCTTCTCTCCTGTCTTTTCTCGCTCGCTCTCCATCTTTCCTTCTCCTGCTTTCTTTCTCGTTCTGTTTCTCTTTTTCTCCCTTCCTCTTTTTCTCTCTTTCTCTCCCTCTTTATTCCCCTTTCCCTTTCTTTCTCTCTCTGGTTCTGTTTCCCTCTTTGTTCTTTCTTTCCCTCCCTCTCTCTCCCTCTCGCTCTGGCTTCCTCCCTCTCTCTCTTTCTCTCCCTTCCTCCTCCTCTCTTCTTTCTCATGCTTTCCCTTTCTCTTTCTGTCTTGTTCTTTCTCTCTGTCTTTCCTTCTCTCCTTTTCTCTATCTCTGCCTCTCCTGCTTTCTTTCCCTTTCCCTCCTTATTTTTCTCTTTTATCCATCTCTCTTTGTCCCTTTCTCTCACTGTTTATCACCTTCTCTCTTCCTTGTCTCTTTTTCTTTCTCCCTCTCTCTCTCTCGTCCTTTCTTTCCTTCTCCTTTGTTTCTTTTTTTTCTCTTTCTTTCTCTTCCATCTTTCTCTTCCTCTCTCCCTCCTTATTCCGCTTTCCCTTTCTCTCTCTCTTTCCTTTTTTCTCCTTGTTTCCCTCTTTCTTTCCTTCTCTCCTCCCTCTCCCTTTCTGCCCCCTCTCTCTCCCTCTCTCTTTCTGTCTCCTTCCTTCCTTTTTCCCTCTCGCTCTTCTCCCCGCGGCTCCGGGCCCCGCCGCTGCCGCTGTCGCCGGTCGCGGGGCCCCGGGGCGCCGCCGCGCGGGGGCTGCCCGGGCCTTGCAGCGCCCCCGCGGCCGCCAGGCGGCGCCGCCGTGCGCGGGCGAGCGGCGCTGAGGGGCGGCAGGTGCGCGGCGGCCCCGCGCCGGGCCGGGCGGGCGCTACCGGAACCGGAACCGGCGGGGCGGGGCGCTACCGGAACCGGAACCGGCGGCGGCGGCAGAAGCAGCGGGCGGAGCAGGCAGAGGAGCAGCAGCAGGTAGCGGGGAGGCGGGACGGGCTCTGGCTCTGCCGGGAGGCACCTGGGGCCCCCCGGGGGGGTCGCAGCGGGCGGCCCGGGCTTGTCCGCGGGGCAGCGGGGGGCGGAGGCCCGGCCCGGCCCGGCAGCCGCCGGGGCTGGCGGGAGCCGCGGCCGCCGGGAGCGCCGGGCCGGGGCCGGGCCGGGCCGGGGGGAGTCGCGGGGGGGGCGGCCCCGGCCCCCGTGACACCCGCGGGCGGACGGCGGCGAGGCCCGGCCGGGGAGGGCAGGGGAGGGCAGCAGCGGGCACCCTCGGGGGAGCCCCGGGCCGGGCCCAGTGCGGAGCCCCGTGGGGCCGCGAGCGCTCCCGGGACGCCTCTGCCCTCCCGCGGGGGCCGCGAGCCGCGGGGCTGCCACGCACGCACGGACGGACGGACAGACGGACAGCGCCAAGCGGGAGCCGGACGGAGCCGCCGCCGCCGCCGCCGGGAGCAGGAACTGGACGGAGGGACGGAGCCGCCGCCGGGAGCGGGACGGAGGGACGGAGCCACTGCCAGGAGCGAGCGCCGGACGGAGCCGCAGGCACAACAGAGCCGCTGCTCGGGCACAACAGCTGGTGCGGAGTGATGAGCTTGTGCACATGGCATCAGCCTGCACTGATGAGCTCACACTGATCCAATAGCCAACTGTTTAATTACTCTTTAATTACTGACAGGGCCATAAATCAGTTGCTATCACAGCTCAGAGCTTGGTGGCATCACTGAAGGTTGCATCAGTGTTGAAGCCTTAGCTGATGGATATGGGATCAGTGTTGGCTAATTCCCTTATGAATATTCAGTGAAGGCTGAGTAATGAGCTCAGGGACATTGGCTCAGGGATGACTAATGACCTTACACATATGGAATCCCTAGTGACTAGTTAGTTCCTGGTGCTTCAAAACCTCTAAGCTAATTGTTTATTTAGTACTGAAAGTCTTGTGTGAATGTTGACTAATTGGTTTCTATATGTCCACTCCCTGTTGACTCCTCGAACTAATTGAGCATTTAGCTTGTGAATATTGAATCGATATTGACTCCCTGGTCAGGACTGATTCAATACTTCCAAGCTCATTGGTTAATTAGTGGTGAAAGTCTTGGATGAATGTTGAATAAATATTGGCCCTGGAAGATGGTGTCTCCTGGTGTTTCCTCCTCCCCAAAACCACTTTTGCGCCAGAAACTATCCCAGACGCGAGGTTGGGCCTGGTGCATGCCAGCCTCCCTGCCCTCGGGGTACTCGCGGATGGACCCACCCCTTTGGGGAGGGTCCACGCACCCTCCCTCCCCCTCATCCCACCGCCTCCCCCCACCCCAAAAAGGGCCCCCTCAGCCTCCCCTTTGGGGCTGGAAACAGCCAAACTTGCCTCTGTTTCCAAGTCCCCAAAACGCAGGACTCAGTCTGTGTCTTCAGCCACAGAAACAGCCAAGGGAGCCTCCATTTGTGGCCCCCAAAACACAGGGCTTAGCCTCTCTTTTGGGCCCCCAAAATGCAGGACTCATTCACCTGTTCTTGTGCTTGAAAACAGGGACTAAGCTGCCCTCGGTGGCCCCAAAACACAGCACTGGCCTCTGTTCTTAGTGCCCAAAACAGCTGACCTCGCCTCCGTTGCCAAGTCCCAGAAACATGCGACTCCTTAGTCTCTGTTTCTGGACCTGACAACATACGACTTGGTCTCCGCTTTGAGGATTAGAAACAGCCACCTCAGCCTCCCTTTCAGGCCCCCCAAACACAGGCCTTAGCTGCTGTTTGCAACCACAGAACAGCCAACCAAAAGCCCCTGTTTCGGGCCCCTAAAGGCAGGCCTGAACCTCTGTCTCCAACCCCCAAAACAGCCCCCGAAGCCTGTTTCTGACCCCAAACCCAGGGCTTCAGCCCTGCTGCTGAGCTCAGAAACACAGGCCTTGGGCACCCGCTTGAACGCAGAGCCCGGGGCCCCCAAAACGCAGCATTCGGCCCCTCCCGGCAGAGCTGGAAGCAGCGACCTCGCCTCCCTCCTCCAGCCCCCAAAGCCCCCCGCGGCCGCTGCTCCGGGGCCCAAACCCCCGGGAATGAGGCCGTGCTTCCAGCCCCGGGAGCAGCCGGGCTCCCCCAGCCCATGTCCGGCCCCGCAGCCCCGCACTCGGCCCGTGTCGCCCCCGCCCGCCCCTGCCCCGGCCGTGTGCAGGGCCCGGCGCAGCAGCCCCAGCCCGGGCGGCCCCGGGCGGCTCTGGGCCCTGCTCGGGAGCTGCGCCGGGGCGGCCCCGCGGCGAGGGCGGCGGAGGGCAGCGGAGCGGAGGGCAGGGGAGGCCCCGGCTCCGGGTGCGGGGCAGCCCGGGCGGGCGGGGGGGGCGCCGGGCTCCGGCCCTTCGCGCTTTAGCCCCCGGCCCGGCGCGGCGGGACACGAGCCGCGGCCGCAGCGGGAGCAGCTGCGCTGCGCGGGCCGGGCCGGGCCGGGCCGGGCGGCGCCGCGGGAGGAAGCAGGGCCCGGCTCCGGCCGCCGCAGCCCGGCAGCCCCAGCCGCGCTCGCAGCCCCGGCCCCGGCTGCCCCCGCCCGGCCCCGCGGCCGAGCCCCCCCGCTCCTCACCTGGGGCCGCCGCCGCCCGCCCGGCCCCGAGCGCCCGCGCCGTGACGGAGCCACAGAGGCAGCGAGCGGCCGCCAGCCGCGAGGCACCGAACTGAGCGCGCCGCCCGCCGCAGCCCGCGCACGCGCCCTGCCGCCCTGCCGCCCCCAGTGCCCCGCCACGCCCCCCGCCCCCTGGCCACGCCCCCTGGTCCGCCCCCGGCCCGCTACCTCCCGCTCCGCCCCGCCCCCGCTCCCCTGGCCCCGCCCCCGTCGCCACGCGTGTCACGAGCGCGCCGTTCTCGGCCGGGCCGCGTGCGCTGGGCGACGTCCCGGCAGTGCGGGGGCGATCGGCGGGTGCCGCTGCCCCGCCGCGGGCCCGGGCTGCCCGTGTCCGGCCCCAGCCCCGGCCCCGGCGCTGCACTGTGCCCCCCGCGCCCGCCATCCCCGTCCCGGGCTGCAGCCGCGCCGGCCCCGGAGGCGGCGCGGGGACCCCGCGCTCGGCTCGGCTCGGCTCGGCTCGGCTCTGCCTGCCGCGGGCGGCGCGGGGGCCGGGGCCGGCTGAGGGCGGCTGGGGCGGCGCGGGGGTGGGCGCGGGCCGGGGCGGGTCGCTCCGTGTTGGCTGCAGCCCGGTGACGGGCGGCGGCGCGGGGCATCGTTGCCCCCCCCAACCCCACCGGGACGGAGCCGCGCGGGGCTTCGCGGGGCGCCCGGGGCCGCGGCGGATGTGCCCCAAGCGCCGCCGTGCGCGGGGTCCCGCGTGGCGGCGCCGCAGGGCGCAAAGGGGCCGCTCGTGCCCCGCGTGACCGGCGCGGCGCGGCTCTGCCCGAGGCGGCACGTGGCGGCCACGGCCCCTGCGGGCGCCGTTGCTGGCGGCGTTGTCCCAAATCGGGGCTTTGTCGCCCGGGCTGCAACGAGTCAATGCGCCCACGGAGCCGAGACGTGGGTTCATTTCGCGGCTGCGCGCGGTCGGCGCCGGGGGTGAATCCCCAAAGGCAGCAGCCAGGCTGCTCGGCATCGCTCCGGCCGGACGGGTTTTCTCGGCCAGAAGCTGCCTCTTGTCCTGCCCCGGTACAGGACGGGTTCAGTTAGTTGCGGGCTGCTTCCGCTGCGCTTCTCACTTCCGCACGCCCGGTGGGGAAGGGGCTCCCACGGCTGGGGGTCTTCAGCCTGGTGGGGGTGAGTTTTAGCATTATAATGGTGTTATAATGAAGAAAGTTCACTCTCGGTTACAGCTGGCTGTTGTTTTTTCCTGACTGATCAGATATAGCCATGTTCCCAGGTGCTGTCCTTGAAGCTAGGAAGCAAGGAAGGTAGCGGTGTCCCCCCGGGGTCAGTACTGGGTCCAGTCCTGTTCAACCTCTTCATCAATGACCTGGATGAAGGCACAGAGTGCACCCTCAGCAAGTTTGCTGACGACACCAAACTGGGAGGAGTGGCCGATGCACCAGAGGGCTGTGCTGCCATTCAGAGGGACCTGGACAGGCTGGAGAGGTGGGCGGAGAGGAACCTCCTGAAGTTCAACACAGGCAAGTGCAGGTTCCTGCACCTGGGGAGGAATAACCCCCTGCACCAGTACAGGTTGGGGGTTGACCTGCTGGAGAGCAGCTCTGCGGAGAAGGACCTGGGAGTGCTGGTGGACACCAAGTTAAGCATGAGGCAGCAATGTGCCCTTGTGGCCAAGAAGGCCAATGGTATCCTGGGGTGCATGAGGAAGAGTGTTGCCAGCAGGTGGAGGGAGGTGACCTGCCCCTCTCCTCAGCCCTGGTGAGGCCACACCTGGAGTCCTGCATCCAGTTCTGGGCTCCCCAGTACAAGAGGGATGTGGCACTACTGGAGTGAGTCCAGCGAAGGGCTACAAAGGCGATTAGGGGACTGGAGCATCTCTCTTATGAGGAAAGACTGAGAGAGCTGGGCCTGTTCAGCCTGGAGAAGAGAAGGCTGAGAGGAGATCTTATCAATGTGTACAAGTATCTGAAGGGAGGGTGTCAAGGGGATGGGGCCAGACTCTGTTCAGTGGTGCCCAGCGACAGGACACGAGGCAATGGGCACAAACGGAAACACAGGCAGGTCCATCTGAACATGAGGAGAAACTTCTTCACTGTGAGGGTGGCAGGGCACTGGCACAGGTTGCCCAGAGAGGTTGTGGAGTCTCCTTCTCTGGAGATACTCCAAACCCGCCTGGACGCGATCCTGTGCAATGTGCTCTAGGTGACCCTGCCTGAGCAGGGGTGTTGAACTAGATGATCTTCTCCTGAGGTCCCTTCCAACCTCAACCATTCTGTGATTCTGCGATTCTGTGATATGTGAGAGCGTTGGGACCTCCTCCTTGCTGGGAGAGAGCACCAAAGCCACCAGGAGCACTAAGGGAAATGTACAGCACCAGGAGAGCTCTGGTTGCTTCAGGTGGTGCACAAGGCTCAGCGAGGCTAGAAATGTTCGTGCTAAGGCCAAACGTACAGAGGGAGTGGTGCCAGCAAGAAAGCAGGAGAACGAAACGCAGCTTGACAGGTGATGGGAGCTGGGGCACAGGCTTGGCGCCGGAGCCCCCACGCCTCTCCACAGCTGCCCCCGGGCCAGCTGCCGAAGCGCAGAGCTGGGGCTGGAGCAAAGCGGCTGCAGGGGGGGCGGGCAGGAGAGCAGGGAGCGAGGCTGCAGCAGGCGCTGGCGGCCCCGCGCCAGGGCCGGCAGCGCTGGCGCGGAGCTGCAGAGCAGCGAGGTGAGCGCAGGGGCCCGAGCGTGCAGGCAGAGAGCCGGGCTGCCGCCGAGGGGCTCCTCGAGGGCGGCAGCAGCAGCAGCAGCAGCAGCAACCGCGGCCGCCAGCAGGCCCGGGCTGCCCGCACAGGGCGGCGCCGGCGCGCGGAGGGAGCGCGGGCCGCGGCGGGGGTGCGCGGCCCCTGGCGCCCCCGCGGAGGCGCGCGGAGGGCGCCCGTGAGCTCACAGAGGGGCCCCGCGTTGCGCTGCGCTGCGCTGCGTTGCGCTGCGTTGCGCTGCGTTGCGCTGCGGCGTGTTGCGGCGTGTTGTTGTGCTGCGCCCGGCAGACGCCGCTCCGCGCGCGCGTTGCTCGAGGGCGCCGGCGGGGGGCGGCTGCTGGCGACGGGCAGCATGGTGCGAGCGCGGGGGGCGTCCGCCCCCGGCCGCCGCCTGCTGCTGCTGCTCGGCCTCCTGGCGGCCCTGCGTGCCCGGGACAGCCGGGCTGCTCCGCGGGCAGCGCCGGGCCCAGGTAGGGCGGGCGGCGACGGAGGCACCGCCGCCCCCGCACGGCGCGGCGCGGCAGCCTGGGGGCCGCGGGGCCGGCTGGCGAGCGGCTGGGGCGGCTGCGGCCGGGGCGGCGGGAGGCGGCTGCCGGGCTGCGGGGCCGCGGCGGCGGCGGCGGGGGCCGGGAGCGGCTCCGCGAGGCTCGTGGGGCCGCGGGGAGGCTGGGGGCGCTGCGCGGGGCAGCGCCGGCGCCGGGAGCTGTCCGTGGAGCAGCGCCTGGCGCTGTGTGGCGGGAGCTGCTGTCCCCGCGCGTGGCTTCAGCGGTGCCTGGGGGCGATGGCGATGGCGGCGCTTGGCCGGGTGCCAGCGGTGAGCCTCACGGATGGGCTGGAGGCGAGTCGTCAGGGGATCTTCCCTGGAAAGGCTGGAAGCACGGATGTCCTCGCGCCGCTTTGGCCTTCAGCGGGCCGGCGGGCTCTTGTGCCCACGCGGTGTAAATGAGCCTTCCTGCGCTGCGGTGCTGAGGCTTCCCCGTTTGTAGAGTCCTGGCTTCCTTGGTGGGCGTTTGAGAGCTCCCCGGAAGAAGGCACCGAGGGGCCCCGTGTGTTTGTGCCGGGGGCGCTTGGGGGCTGTCGTATAGCGCCTGGACAGAGGGTTTGGAGAGCTGCCAGGTCGCAGCCAACAGGTGCCCCCGGCCCCTCTGCAGTTGCGAGGCTCTCGACCTGCCTGTGTGACCTGGGGAAGGCTTCCGAGATCTGCGCTGGCCGCTTTGGCTCGCAAAGCGCTGTTGGCGAGTGCCCCCGAGCCAGTGGCTGCTGCAAAGCCCGGGGGCATGATGGGGTGGAGTTTACAGCTTGTGTGAACTCCAGGGCGTCCCTTCCCCCAGCAGCTCTGTGCCTGCTGACATTTATGCCCATACGGTGCCAGTGCAGACACCCACTAGGTGTCTGCAAGGTGCACGGGAGCAGAAGTATGGTGTAATTATATGTTCCCCGTCATTCACCACCCTTCAAATCAGCAGTCGTCTATGGAAATACTTAATGAGAACTGTTCCCGTCTTGGCTTGGTTACAGATGCGGCTGTAGTGGGCGTTTATCCAGCTTCTCAGCTGCATCCTGTTGCTGAGCCTCGGGGTCTTCCCAGGGGTACGTAGTCCATTTTTACTTCCCTGAAAGAAGAAGAACTTACTTTGTACTATTCTGTTGACATGAAATTGTACTTCATACTTGCTCTTCAGGTCGTCCAAGGGCTTTAGAGCCGCGGGGGCGCCCCAGGGGTAAGTTGTGAGCATTTCTTTACTTTGAGAGCTGCCAGGTGCCAGACCAAAGGTCATCTCTGCCCCTCCACAGCTTTGAGACTCTCGACCTGCATATATGTCCCATGTCATGACGTAACCCCCCCCCCCCTTCCATTCATTACACCTGCTTTGTGAGGAAGCTGGTAGCAGCTTGTAAGGAAAACTGGCCACCTATGTGTTGGCTTTCTGCTCTGCCTGTAGGTAATGGTTATCCAGATTTTCAGCTGTACCCCCTTCCCGAGCCTCGGGAGGATCCGCAGGGTAGGTAGTTAAGATGCATTCACTTCACAGAAGAAGCTTTTCCGTTTCCAACTTTTCTTGGTGTGGAGTGTAACTGAATAAGTGCTTGGCTGCTGCTTGCACAGACGGAAGAGCAGAGTGGGACTCGGGAGGCCTTCAGAGATGTGCCTCGGGGTGCTTTGCCTTGCAGAGCCTTTGTGCTGCTTCCAAAGCCTGCTGCAAAGCCAGCGGGCTTGTTGGGGTTGAGTTTACAGCTTGTGTGAACTGCAGGGTGTGCTTTCCCGCGGCAGCTCTGTGCCTGCTTAGATTGGTACCCATACGGTGCCTGGGCACGCACGTGGTGAGCGTCTGCAAGATGCTCGTGAGTGGAAGGGCAAGACAAGTGCCTAGCTGTGATTCTGTGTTCCCCGCCGTCATTCACTACCATTCAAATCTGAAGAAGCATATGGAAATCTGTGTAATGGAAGTTGTTCCTATGTGTGTTTGGTTACAGGTGTGGGCATAGGCGATGGACATTTGTCTTCTCCTCTGGACCCTGGATTTGAACCTGGAGGTGAGTAGTCAGCAGATAGTTGAACAAATAGGCCTTTCTTTTCTCACTCTGTAGCGCCCTCCTGAGGAAGCCAAAGTCTGCAGCACACATCCCCTGACCAAAGGGCAGCAGAACAACTAGGGGTAACGCTGGTTCGGTCTTCCACCGGCCCGCGGGCTCCTGTGCGTGAGCAATGTAAATGATCCTTGTTGTCCTCCGGTTCTACAGGTTGCCTGCTGGTAAAGTTCTGGTTTCCCTGGTGTGTGTTAGAGACCTCCGCAGAAGGAAGCACCGAGGGGCCGGATGTTTGTCCTGGGGGTGCTTGGGGGCTGTTGGGTAGCGCCTTGAAGGAGGATTTGGAGAGGTGCCAGGTCCCAGCCAACAAGTCCCCCTGGCCCTCCTGCAGCTGGGAGACTCTCGACCTACATGTGTGTCCCCCATTCCCCTTCCGGAAATTCACGGCAAGTCACTTCTGCGGAAGTATGTGGCACCACGTGATGAAAACTTGTCTTGTCTGTGTTTGCTTACAGGCGTTCCTGCAGGCAGTGGCCTTCCAGCTGCTCAGCTGGATCCCATCTCTGAGCCTGAGGGGCATGCGAGGAGTAAGTGGTGGAGATTTATTCACTTCCTGGAATGAGCATTTTGTTTGAGAGTTTTATTCATGGGCCGTGTAGCTTAATTCTTTGGCCGAGGCTCATGCCTGCAGAAGAGCAGAGTGGGCTTTGGGAGGGCTTCAGAGATGTACGGTGGGTGTTCTGCCTGGCTCCTCCAGCCTTGTGCTTCTTGCAGCGCCTACAGCAAAGGCAGCAGGTTTTTGGGGTTGAGGTTACAGCTTGTGTGAACTCCAGGGCATCCTTTCCCAGCATGCTTAGATTTGTAGCCACATGGTGCCTTTGCAGGTACCCGATAAGTGTTTGCAGAAGACTCAGGAGTGGAAGGGCGGGACAAGTGCCTTGGTCTAATGATACATTCCATGGTCATTGACTCCCATTCAAATCTGAAGCAGCCTACGGAAAGAGCTCTGCTCGTCTCTTTGGTTACAGATGTGGCCGTAGAGGATGTCTCTGCAGCTTCTCAGCTGGATGCAGGTTTAGAGACTCTGGGGAATCGTGCAGGTGGGTCGTGACTATTCTCCTACTGTTTTGGTTTACTTGAAAGAAGCAGCATTTCTTTGTGCATGTCTCGTTCATGTGAAATTCAGCTTAATCCTTTCTGTTTAGGTCCTTGGCGGCGAAAGGAAAAGTCTTCTCAGAAATCTTCTGAAGTCCTACAGGAAATCTTGAAGGACTTGGAGAGAGCAGCTGGTGGGTAGATTTCACTGTGTGTTAAGCGCAATCATTGTAAACCCGAGGTTTTAGAAACAGGAATGGATAAGCTGTAGCTTACGCAGGAGAAAGGGATTGACCAGAGCCTTGCCGCAGTGACGCACCATTTCACACCTTGCAGGCGCTGGCAAGCTGCAGAGCTTGTTTGGGGTCTCTTCTACGAGCGTGTTCTTCACCATGTTTGTGAAAGCGCCCTGGATATAGAGCGGCAAGAGCTTGGGGCTCAGTGCACTCTATGTGACTGCTGTGCATACTCTGTGGTGGATTTGGCATGATGAGCCTTATTGAATGCTTTCCTTCAAAGAGAGCAGGAAAAAGCTGTAGCCGGTTCAGCTGGGAAAAAGGCCTTCTGAGAAACAAGGCTCATCATGCCAAATCTCTCTTGCCAATTCTCAAAAAGGCACCAAGTGGAATGGGAACGAGAGGATCACATGCAATTGTCTCGTCTCCCCACCCAAACAGCCAGTGTTGCTGCCCGTATTGGTTATCTGGAAGATTTTGCGCGCTTTGATTTTTCTCTACAAAGGACACATTGTTTGGGCTAGTGACCGGGTGCCCGCCCTGAAATGCCAGGTTTTGTTTCTGAGGTTTTTCCTGAAGCCTTTTGAAAAGTATTGCCTCCTGAAGATACCGTGAGGAAGTGGATGAGGAACAGTTCCTTCTAATCAAGCTGTCTTGCTTTCTTTCCAAAGAGAATCATCAGGAGACCCTGGAGAAGGAGACCTTTCCGGCAGTCCCTGATGAAGAAGGAGAGGCAATTCAAGCAGCGGGCATGCCAGGTACTTGCTGTCCATTGTCATCTGGTGTAGGAACTCCAAATCCCTGTGTGTCTGCAGGCTCTTCCCTGGGGGCCCACTACTGCACAGCATGTCAGCAACCAAATGTTAAAGTATGAGGGCTCCAGAAGTGTTCTGAAACAAGCCAGGAGCGGCTTTCTGAAGATGACTTTTGTCTCTGGCATGTGGAGATGATTGCAATTAGTGTGCCCGAGATGTGCATAGCAACCTTTGTGGGTCCTGTTAGACAGCCTCACTTCCCCCCCCCAAGCAGCTCCCAGGGATTTCGGGGCTTTGCCATTTGGGGAACGAGGCAGTTTTAACCACATTGAGTGCAGGTTCCACAGGCTCCACAACTCTTAATCGACTCGACCTCCTGCCGTGTCTGCATCTCAGAACTTGCAGGGAGTCCCCAGAGGCCCTAGGCGCAGAAGGAGCACAGAGTGGGATGCCTGCTGTGAAAGGAGGTCCCGAGTGATGCCCTGATTCAGCGGTCGGGCAGGGGTTTGGAGGGAAGCTCGTCCGTCCTTCTGCATGCTGTGTGCCTGAGCAGTGCTGAGGCTTTACCTCTCTCTGATTCTTGACAGGGCTTCCAAGTGTGTCACGGCCCAGGGAAGCCCTCCACGACAGGAAATACTCCTTTTTTCCAAAGCACCGAGGTACTGAGCAGTCTTGCAGGGATGCCTAAGTGAGAGAGTTGTTCTGAAGATGTGGAGCACACAAGTGGTGTTTGGAAGAGCGGAGGGCGGAGGAAGGGGAGGTGGTGCCTGTGTTGGAGAAAAGGCAAAGGGAGAGAGCCAGCTTCAGGTGTCTCCTTTGCTGCCGGCCGCCCCAGAGGAGCCAGCCCTGGCTGCTGGGCTGGGGAGCGCAGCCAGCACCATTTCAGCTGGAGCCGGCCCACGGTGTAGCCAGGAATACCGGTGTCACGGGCTATGGAAGCCAGAGCCCAAGAGAGCCTGACTCTTTCCCCTTGGGGCAAGTGTGCCGCCCGGGGAGGGAAGAGTCGGAGTGGCACTCCCTGGACCCGGGATGGCTTTTGTCCACGTCACTCAAAGGAGTTATTGGTAAAGCAGATGAGCACCGCCGAGTGCTCTCCGCCTGGCCTAATGAGTCTTGTTCAGTGGGACGACTTGTCCCAAAGGGTCAGAGCATGCCTCCGTGCAGCAGCACTTTTGAGCCTCAGAAAGGCGAGAGAGCACCAAAGGAATTGTGGGATGTAAAGGATCGCCAGAAAGGGGGAGCAAACCCACCCATGGATTATGGCCATCGCAGAACGTAAACAAGGCTGAGAGGCTAAAGAGAGACTCCAAAGCGTGCTCATTTGCAGTGACTTGGGCACTTTTTGCTGCTACTGAAACCAAGGAAGCGTTGCAGTCCCCGAGATTTCACTCCTTCAGAGATGCTAAGAAAGGGGAAAAAGGAAATTTCCTGGGAATGTCAAGCACATTGTGAGATTATCAGCAGTTCAGAACACAGTAACATATGGCCTTATGTAATTTCCTCCAGGTTTGGCGAGTGAGAGACGCGCAGCTGCTGCAGATCCAAAAGATGTGTGGAAGCATCGCGCGATAGTCACTGCAGCAGCCTTGGGGATCCTTGTGGCTGGAGCAGTGTTGTGCTGCCTAGTTATTTTGCTGCGGAGGAAGAGGAAACGGTGCGTGTGCTTTTTTCCCCTAAAATTCTGTATTAGACGGCTGCTATTAGTACGGAAGAGTTTACAGATGTAGTCTTCAGGAGGGCAAGGTTAGCTGTTGACGGCGCTCTACTGAGATTTCTGGTGTAAGATTTTCTATTTGGCCCCTTAGTTCGTAGCAATGAGTATTCTTTGCTGAAAGCCATTCCTGCTGTTGCCAGTATTACCTAATACTGACGCTGTTGCTAAAAGAGAAGACGCAGGCACAGACGAAGGCAAAGCCAAGTCAGGAAGAGAAACAAAGAAGGGCGAGATTGCCATAGAAAGTAAGAACTGCAATAGCTACAGTCCACTATGAGGGAATTTGGCGACAGAAATCACCTTGTTATCTAATGCCATTAATTCCAAATGTGCTGCTCAGCCTAGCTGTCATTGCAGCAGAAGTTGTGGTCTTGTTTCCTTGGGGATACCCTGAGTAGTCGCTGTCAGTCAAATATTACAAGTTGAGTATTGGTCTTTGTCAGGCACGCTGAGAAGTAAGACTAGGCAGTTCTAGATTCTGGCATACTGTGCAGTACTTCAGTCCCCGCTGTTTCTCAGAGTTCGATCCCCCTCCCAGCGTGTGCAGAGAAGGCAGGTCAATGTGGTATGGGCCAAGAAGAACTTGAGAGGCCGCTAGGCTTGGGTGGCCGGTGCAGGGGAGCAAAACCAACGCTGTGTGGGTGCAAGTGTGCCCTGTTTTCTACGTGTAGCTTTCGGTACCCCACAGCTCCTACTCGGAGGCAGGGTGCCAGGCACCATGGGGGCTGCACGCCGCTCCGCCGGCACCCTCGCATCAGCTGTGGCCTGGCCCAGCCAGGCGGCCGATGGGGCCCGGAGCAGCAGCCCTCGGAGCCCGTCCACACCACGGGGCTGCTGTGCCCCGGCAGCTCCAGGCTCTCCTGCGCCCTGGGACCCACAGCCTGCGTGTCCTGAACAGCCACCTCTCCCCGCAGGAACCTCCGCGCAGCCCAGAGATCCAGCGCAGATGCCAGCGGCCGCCTCTCATGCCGGGACAACTGGTCCCCCACCCCGGCGCCCGGGAGACCTGGACCCAACGCCAGCGGCCGCCCCTCGCCCCCGGAAAACCGCCCCGGCCGCCCCAGAGAAGGGGACCCGCCACGCGCGGGCAGCCGCCCACCCCGGCCGCCCCCACCGCGGCCCTCGCGGCCCCCCAGCACTGCGCCGGCACCTGGGCACCAGCAGCCAACGGCCGCGGCCCAGATGCAGCCGTGGGCGAAGCAGCAGCTGCCACCCGCTGTGCCCGGTGCCGTCCAGCCCCCTGCAAAACCGCCTCCCTGGCCCCCCGGCCCCCCGCCTGTGCTTCCCTGCTGCCGCACTGGAACCAGGTGGAGCCGGTCGAAACCTGGGGGCATTTAGGTCCGGTCGTGGAGGCAGCCAACGATTACATCATAATAAATATCTATAAACTGCCCAGCCGGCAGCAGTCAGGACCCAGGAGGCACAGGCCTGCAGCCCCTCTTGCCCTTCAGCTCCAGCCAAGGGGCTGCGGGAGCTCTCCCCAGGATGGAGCGCAGCTCAGGAGGTAGGGAGCGTGGGAAGACTCACTTCAAGAGCTCACTCCTGATCTCCGCTGAAATGCTAGTGTGGACGTATGCGTAGGGAGAGCACCCAGTGACCTTCAGACATGACGGAGGCTGGCCAGGGAGGTCCTGCCTGGGAAATTCATGGTGGGGCTGAGGCAGAATATAGTCCAGGCAGACAGAAGCTAAATCGCCAACCTCTAGCAGTTCTTCTGAACGTGCAAATGAGAATTTATTCTGGGCTCTCAATTCTTAAAGAATTTAGCACAATTTTTCACAGGCAGGAAAAATGCCATATTTGGAGCCAGAGGGCAAACTGCTCCCAAACTTGAAGTCCTTGCATCAATAGCTTGGGATCAGTACAGCTTCCAACAACAGCCACCAGCATTTTCTGACCTTAGCACTTCTGACCTGTTTTCCCTCAAACTTGCATGTGAACTGAACTCTTTTGGCAATGCAGCACTTCATCCAGGGTAGCTATATCCTGGCAAAGCTGTAGGCACTAGAGAAATGGATCTTATGGTGGAAACTGCTGGAGAGAAGCGCTGGGAAATGCTGTGCACGTGCTGAAAAGGTACAGAGTCGCCATTATAGCTGCTGTAAATAACCTGTACCTACTGTACTGTTACAAGCTGAAAGGAAAATATGGGTGAGTTATCGCAGCAAAAAAACACCATTCGGGGGCTTTTGTTTGAATTCACTACCTGCTACGGATGACTTTTACACTTGTCCCAGCATTAAATTTTTGTTTCAGCTCTAGATGCTGTCAGAAAAACCCTGAGTATTAGAGAGCAAAACCCACCTATATCTGCCTCAATTAACTGCCATGTTCTAGTGAGAGCATTGCTGTACCTCAAGCTCACGCTGTTTCTTTCTCTCTTCAAACTGCAACCTCAGCTCTGCAACTCTTCCAAAGCAGCTCTGTACATTGCATCTTGGGCATTCTGGAGCTCAACGATCTGATCAAAACCAGCCCGAAGCTGGTTGAGAGGTACCTGTGAGATCGTACAACAGCAGAACATTGAGGAGAGTTCTACAGTGAAAGAGACTCTTTGGAACATGCAGAAATTTAATCTTTTTAAGCACAGCCAGACAGGCTGCTTTGCAGGGCCCCAGGTCAGCTGCTGCCTGAGAATGCAGCTTCTCAGGACCAAAAGCAACTGGCTCACATCATTGCAGCAAGTTTTATAACCAGCACCCACGTGTGTGTGCAGGGACTAGGTACAAAGCCTACCACAAGTCTTATATCAGAGGGAGAAAAATGACTTTTCCCGGTGTTCCTGTAACATAACGGAGGAGAACTGCTAACCCATGAGCCAAGATCACAAAAGCTACAGCTTAACGCAAAGGTAACGACTTACCCTGGAGTCACTATCCAGCAAGCACCGAGCGATGATTGTGTCCAGAAAAACCTCATGAGCCGCAATGATGTGATCCAAGTCCTGTGCTTGTCGGACCTTGTTCCAGAGTTCATCCCACGAACATTCAAGTGCCTGGAGCAATGATTCAGGATGGGGCTATTTTGATTTGCTAGATGACAAGCTCTTTGAAATTTAACACACACAACACGCACAGCATATTAGAAGCGCTTCTTTTTTAAGCAACCAACTGGGTGGATAAAGTGTACCTCAAATGTAATGTAATAGTGCATTTGATGAATGAAATGGACCATTTCTGATGCCCGAACGTGACACTGATGCAGCACCCCAGCAAGCTCTGTAAAAAATTCAAAGAGATGGTATGTTAAAGACCAAAAGGACAGTGATAGCCATCAAACCAGCTTGGCAATGGCTTTTTTTTTTTTGCCAAACGGAGTACCCCACAAAACAGCCACTAAACTTGGATGGTAACTGCAATACTGGCTGGTAACGCAAGACCAAAGAACTTTGCGCAATGAACTTCTTGAAAACAGAGCCAAAGATGATGCCGGCTGTGTGATCAGACAGCGCTGAAAACCTGCGGAGCATCACAAGAGAAGAAGACCCTTGCAGTCCCCCAAGAGACCAAAATACAGTGAATGCTGCATGCACTCTTTGGTAGAAAGTCTAAGACTACAGATCCGCAGTTGCTTCTTCTTTCGCTCTCCTCAGATCTCTTGCAATGAGCCTTCAAAGACAGAGGTAGCATAATCTGCATTACTTAATTACACTGAGACCAAAATGGAGGATGGCTGTGACGGGACTGGGCAGTTCATGACTCGGGTGTTCCAGGCTCCGTTCCTCATGCCACCACAGAGACACAGGGGCAAGTCATCCTGACAGCCTCAGCTGCTCACCTGTAGAAGAGGGTATCTCTGTTGCAGAAGGGTAGGCTCAAGAAAACCAGCAATGGCATAATTCTCCAGTATGTGCATATTCAACGTTCTGGAACTAGGCGGTTGTCTGGGGAGAGGAAGACCTCTCTCTCGGCAGCTGCCAAACTGTTCGTGCTGCTGTAGACGAGCACACGAGACTGCTACAGAAGGAATGCTGCCTTTTCATATGCTGCGATGTTACAGAACCATACGCTGCGCTGAATGATAGACCAACAAGCTCCTCTGTTCTTCATTCCTCACACCTTTGCAGGAAGACTGCCTCCAACATCTTGTGTTGCATCAACTTGAAACAGGGTCAATGAAAATAACTTCCCGGGTTGGCCGAAGAGCAGAAATTCCCTAACATTGGTGATGAGAGTGTATTTGTATTCCTTCTTCAGACTACTGACACGAAAAGAGCAAGCTTGACCTTACTGCCTGTAATTCCTCCTTTAAAGGATTAAAATCCCGGGTGTTCATATGGTTCGGGAACGGGGAATAAAGCTATCCTAGAAAGAGAACGCGACCTCTAGGGAGTGGGCAAAGTCCCTCCAGCTGCTCCTTCCATCCCTCCAGCCAGAAGCCAGACCATGTCTTTGTCAACACACTCCCCTTTCTCGGGGGTACACACCCAGAGAAGCCCACGCTGGCCTCCTTCCGACAGCAACAGCTATAAGGGCCTGGCCAGCATGCTAAACAACGGTGGTGTTTAACGTGCAGCCGAAACGGAAGGTGGTGAGCAATGGAGCTTTTATCTGCAAACAACTGCTCCACGGCAAAGCACAAGAAATGCCTCCCGGCAGGGGGAAATAGGAACAAAGACCAAACTTGCTTCTGAGAAAAAACAAAGCCCTCACAATGGGAGATGCTTGCAGTCTGAAAAACTGCGGGCTGAGGAAAATGAGATTGGTTACCTGCCCCCTCATCTCAAAGGAGTCCAAAAGGGAGAACACCAAAACACACTGGCTTGGAGTCAGAGAAGCGCTCACTGGGCACAGAGAAATGACAGTAAAGTAAATGCCACTTCCCAGGAACAGGAGGGAAACGGAGTCATGCCAAAAAGTCCCACAGACCAGCTCTGTGAATCGGAGCAGACTCAACAAGAGCATCTTTCCCAGCCGTCTCCAGAGGCAGAGGCGTTCTTTGCCTCCTCACGTCTAACTAAACCCACAGCAAAGTGCCTCAGAGCTGAAGAGCAGCCTTGGACTCTGCAAATAAGGAGGCAACAAGCTCTGAGAAGAAACAAATACTGTGCCAGCGCCTGCATGTCCACGCTTTGTTCCAAAGCCACCTACTTGCCACTGGAAACTTGGGTCCTGCAGGAAGAGAAGTATTTGCACCTTGGGCATCTTAAACTCGTGTCCAGGCGGACGATTCACGTCCACGCCTCGAAAGGGACGGAACCCACCTGCGTGCTAGTTATGGCCGGTCTTGCAGAAGAGAGCCCTTCACGCTCCTGCGACGTCATTGTAGAAGTCGGGGGACGCGCAAGCCGAACCATGAGTAAAGACAGAAATGCCTCCCTGCCTGTGCACATTCTTCTGGGCCACTGATTCTTTCCTCTGAGACCTTTCCTGCCTCCCCTGCCCCCAAGCTTTTGTGACTCAGAAATCACTCAACATCACCTTGAATGGACAAGAGGAAATGTAATCAATGCCCTTTGCCTGGAAGAGCTTGTGCTTAAGACACAGGGTCCGTGCTTCTGCTAGGAAACCCAGGGGCAGGTGGCTGGGCAGGCTCAGCTCTGCTGCTCCACCGCAGCCCACGAATGCCAGCCCTACCAGAAGGTGTGAAAAATGCAGGAAGCTCCCTGCCCTTCCGTTCTCTTTCCTGCCCTTCCCAAAGGTGCTGTTCCCCTGATCACCAGGGCCACAAACAGTCACTCCTGCCTTAGAGAGGGACACCTACAGGCCAATACCTTATTGCCAAGACTGCAAGCCATCAGTTGACTACACCACGAGTGTCCCAGCTCTTCAAAGGACACAGCACAAAGGTGAGGGTTTTACCTGCACCAGTGTTGGGCACCCCCATGCTCGTAGCCAAAAGAGTTAAGGAAGAAGTAGACGATTTGCTTACACTACTCGAGGGAAAGGCAAGCAAAGAGCTTGCGTATTCGCCACTCCCATCAGGAACAGAGCAGCAATGGCCGGAGAAGGGAAGCTCTCCAGCCAGTCAAGGAGTTCCTGCTGGGGGATTTCTCTTAAGAGGCACGGGGCTGAAAACACCCGGGATGCGGGCCTCTAGTAGCTGTGGTACTGTAACACCAAAGCTGTGCAAAACTCATACAAGCAACACTAAGCATGGACACTGACGTTTCCGCTTTACCCCTCTACTCCCACCAGCCAAAAAGGTCCCAATTCTAAACACCTAGACCCATCTTGGTAAACGTTGCCATGCCACAAAGAAGTGTATCCCTCCGGAGCTAGAGTTACTGAGAGACGTGCAGCTAGGTCCGAAAAGGCAAGCCTGAGTCAGCACCCGTGCTCAGAGATTCTACGAGCTTCTCAGCTCAGAAGCGCCACCTGAAGGTCCCAAGCCCTTCTGAGCACACCAGAGCTGCTACACTGCACACCTTCCACTTCCTTCTCCAACAGCTGCTCCTCCTAGCTGAGCCTCTTCTGCTCTGCTCGGAACTAAGCCAGAGCACCGGCAATGCGGGAGGGGAAAACACCCAACTTGGGAAGGCTTGTTACTTGCAGCACAGGAGAAAGGGAAACACAGGGGACAGTGGGAAGGCCTCAAGGAAGCTGAACAAAAGGGAATGGAGAAGGACCAGGCAGTAGGAGGCAGCTTGCCTCTCTCTCCTGCTCCCTCTGCTATTCAGCTTCAGAAAGGTCTCTTTTGAAAGCTGCTCTCCCTGCCTCGGAGCCAGCCTGAGTCGAGGCTACAGTTTTTCCTCAAGTCACACTGCATCTGTGAGCTCCTGAAGTCCACAGGTGGCCTGGTAAACAGGTCTGAGGGACTCCCTAATTGAAACAGGCAGACACACAGTTTGGGGTCTCTCAAGGGGGAGGGCAATGGCAGTATTCTCCAGTCTCCAGTTGCCTGCTTTTTCCTTCTCAGCATGAGGAGCGCAGAGTGGGAAGACATGCAAGCCATCCTCACAAAGTCCAGCTTCCAGTGCCAGGATATGGGAGCGCGTCAGGAACTCCTTCTTGCCGAGAGCAGCAAAAGCCACCAGGAGCACAAAGGCACACGAGACCTCTGTTTGGTTCCGGTTGTGCACAAGGCTCAGTGAGGCTAGAAATTTTTCTCTTAAGCTAAACCTAAACATTCAGTGACACCAGTAAGAGACAAGGAGTCAAAATCATATCTTTCTGGTCATTGTGCAGCTCCTTAAACACCTTCATCAAAAAGAAAAAAGAACCAAATAACACCCCCATAGGCCAGTAGCTGACATGCTAAGCAGGGCCAGAACATGTTTGCTAGATACATGCTAGAGCAACGATCGAAAGAGGCAATGTTTTCTGGATTTCCGGGTAAAATCTGTGCAAGAAGTCCCCCGCCAGGAGTGCATCTTTCAGGTCGTAGCATGAAGTTAGACATAGAAGAGCTAGCGTGTGCTACCTGGTGTAGTCTTAAGACAGGGTTGTTGAGAAAAGTAATGGTAAGCACAAGGAGGGAACGCTGGTGGAGGGAAGGTGAAATGCGTACAAGGAAAATAGACCTGAGCACTTCTTTTATGCCATGCTGAACCTTAATGCTCTATACCAAAAGGAATGTATATTCAAAGTTTCGCAGAGTTGCCACTGTGTGGATTATTTGTTTCTGTCTTAAACATACAGAAAACAATCTCTATCCAACTCTTCTACCTGCTCCATTCTGAACTTGCAGTTAGGAAACTCGACGTTTTCTCTGACGTCAAAACTAGAACCCTGTGATGCAACAAAGCTAGGCATAAAAGAGATTGTGTTACAGAAAAGTAAAGGCTACAAAGGCAACTAAAATGTTATATTGCCTCAGTTTCCCTTCTTTATTTATCTTCTGTCTTCAAATCAAGAAGGATACTGAAGCTTAATTTATTAAGCATCCATAAAGCAGTATGTTTCAGATGAAAACCCATTTGATGAAGAATACGTAATGTGTATAAGCAGCAGCTGGAAAGCCAGCAAAGTCACAGAGCTTCACATGGGCTGAGCCATGTACCCAGAAGATCTCCATCATATGATTGGGATCTGTCAACAATAAAAGGACAAAACATCTGCAGACTTGGCCGGCACCTTCTTCTGTTACACTCCATGACTGAACTTTACTAATCCTTAAAGCACACTCTGCTAATTTGTTAGATGTAAATTAGAAAGTGCAGTCTACAAAAGTAAAATGACTTTAGCTGTATTATGACAGTGTTCCTACTGCTTGGCTCTTCCACAAAAACACCTGCCTTGAAAAGAGTCACTTCACTGCTTGCTTTCTTCTTTCCAGAGAAGAACTCCACAAGTGACCTGGGGAGCTCGACATGAAGAGGGGAGGGTGGGAAGGCACACAAGCCAGCCTCACAAAGTCCAGCCTCCGGTGCCAGGAGGCACCTCTGGTGCTGATGATAGCAAACTGGGAGGAGCGGCTGATACCCCAGAGGGCTGTGCTGCCATTCAGAGAGACCTGGACAGGCTGGAGAGGTGGGCAGAGAGGAACCTCATGAAGTTCAGCAAAGGCAGGTGCAGGGTCCTGCACCTACGGAGGAATAACCCCCTGCACCAGTACAGGTTGGGGGTTGACCTGCTGGAAAGCAGCTCTGCGGAGAAGGACCTGGGAGTGCTGGTGGACACCAAGTTAAGCATGAGGCAGCAATGTGCCCTTGTGGCCAAGAAGGCCAATGGTATCCTGGGGTGCATTAGGCAGAGTATTGCCAGCAGGTGGAGGGAGGTGATGCTCCCCCTCTCCTCAGCCCTGGTGAGGCCACATCTGGAGTCCTGCGTCCAGTTCTGGGCTCCCCAGTACAAGAGGGATGTGGCACTACTGGAGCGAGTCCAGCGAAGGGCTACAAAGGCGATTAGGGGACTGGAGCATCTCTCTTATGAGGAAAGGCTGCGAGAGCTGGGCCTGTTCAGCCTGGAGAAGAGAAGGCTGAGAGGAGATCTTATCAACGTGTACAAGTATCTGAAGGGAGGGTGTCAAGGGGATGGGACCAGACTCTTTTCAGTGGTGCCCAGCGACAGGACACGAGGCAATGGGCACAAACGGAAACACAGGCAGGTCCATCTGAACATGAGGAGAAACTTCTTCACTGTGAGGGTGACGGAACACTGGAACAGGTTGCCCAGAGAGGTTGTGGAGTCTCCTTCTCTGGAGATATTCAAAACCCTCCTGGATGCAATCCTGTGCAATGTGCTCTAGGTGCCGCTGCTTGAGCAGGGGGGTTGGACTAGATGATCTCCAGAGGTCCCTTCCAACTTCAACCATTCTGTGATTCTGTGAATTTGCAGAGCACATGGACATCTAACCTTGTCCCTACCAGGCCTAAGAACAAGGCTGAGAACCACCTACCCAGGGCTCCCTCCTGCCCCCGGGAGCAAAGGAGCCTCCAGCTTGTCCAGGAGCAGACTGCATGAACCTTGCAAGAGGAGCATGCCACAGGTAGCAATCAGGAAAAGCAGGAGAGGACAAGGCAGTAAATCGGGGCCAGACGCTAAACCCGCAAAGGAGCAGGCAGATGACACCACTGCCAATAATCACACACCCTCTGAGCAGGCCAAATACCATAACCCACGGTCACCTCGCACCCTCCTTAAGCTGCCCCACAGGTGGGTGAAGAATTCAGACCTTTGGTGGCACCTGCACAAAGGCAACATATCCTCCCCCTCCACTGCCACAAAGGCCGCCTGGGGACAGGATGCAAGTTCTCCCCAGACACGTTAACAAGGCAGCTCACAACTGAATTTCACCTTGACTCACAGGCTGAGCTCCCTCCAAAGGAAACAGAAACCTCAGCTGCTCAAGGACAAAATATGAGCGTGAAGAAGGCAAGGTCACAGAGCAGTTCAGTTGCCTGCTGGAGAGCAGGCTCTTCTCTGTGCTCCTGAAAATCCTTCTCCCATTAACAGGAGAAACACCAAGAAGCACTTGAAAAATACAACCACTGTGAGAAGAGCTGCCATGAATGCCTGCTCCAGAAATCACTCCAGGTGCAGCAGGTCACATTTCACCCACTGATGGGGTCACAGGACTGCCCCCCATCTCACATCCTAGTCCTAACCATTGACCTTGTCAGCTGAGGGAAAGGTTCTCCAAGCACATACATACACACTTGCTATACCTTACTTCCATAAATCAAACAGAGGGTGCAAAATAAAATAGCAATTACGTTGAATGGCAGTGCTCAGACTGATTGGCTGGGAGGCAATTTCTTCAAAATGCTGTGCAGTTCTTCTGATAGAAAAGGGTAAAAAACATTAAATTAGAAGTAACCCACAAAAGTCAAAGAGGAATAACAGAAGAAAGTATGCGAGAAAAGCTGTCTCAAGGGACTGACTACCCATCCTCTCCTCTCCTATCACTGCCTCCCTCCTCCCTCCGAGAGGAAAGAAACTTTTCTTGGACTGTAGTTTCCCATAAAAAGCACATGACAAAAAAAATTGTACGGAAAAACTCAAGGCCACCTTGCTTCGAACGAAGAGCATCTCCTTTGAGCTGCTCTTCAGCTCAGCTACAAAAGGCTGCCAAGGCACCATCAGCAATTCCTCTCCCTTGCTGAGACGATGGTCCCCAAAAGCCCAGCTGAGTTGCCTTCCAACTCAGCAGGTACCTTTCCACTCCCCTCGATGGTTAAACTAGTCAAGCCCTACCCATCAGCTGCCCAGCCTGAGCACAGGGGAGGAAGAAACCCCACAACACTGGGGCTTAGTCTCACTTCCGCACAGTCCCCTTCAAACCACCTCTGAGGGGTCAGAAGCTTGGCAAGGGAGCATCATGTCTGCACAGTGGGGCAAAGGGAGCTGAATGCAACTGAGAATCAGACTCCGAGCAGTTGCCTCGTCATTTGCTTATGTGGCTTTCTTGGTCCTTTGTGTCCAGAAGGAGGAAGATCATTTGCTGGGCTGCTTTCTTATTTCAAGTATTTTCAAGGGGCTCCATTGCTTATCATCAAATGCCGCTTCGTCTGCCACCCCTCCACACACCATCCTTCTCTTGGGGAGATAAGGAATGGTAGCTTCAAGGGCCACGAGGCAGTTGCACCTCAACAGTCAGCGCCAAACACCACAAGGTCACGTACTGATGGGAGTGAGGCACCTCAGAGAAGAGCCCTTAACACCAGCTGCCCAGAAAGGACAAACAGCCAAAATGTTTTCCTCCCCAAAAGGGCTCGCTGCCCTGGCTTTTCCTCTCCCTTTAAAACCTATTGCTTTTTCAAAGCCCCCGAATGGTGAGCTGACAGCCTGGGAGGTGAATTGCTGTGTCTAAAAGTACTCACTGAGGATGTGAAGACTTTAAAAAGCCTGGGGGAAAGGAAAAAAAGGACACACTAACATTTCCTCCCTTTGCTCGAGGAGGCTGTAGTTAAATCCAGGGTCCCTTTGTGCTGGGCGCTGTAACACCTCGCGAGAGAGAAGGCCTGTGCCAGAGAGCTCCTCACCTCCACGGCCACAGCCCAGAGCAAGGACCAGGGCAGCCAGGTGAGAGCAGCCGCCACGGACGGCCCAGGCAGCAGCAGGGATGGGACAGGCCTCCAAATCTCTTCTGCAGCTCCACAGCCTCCTCTCACTGCTGCACTCTGGGCTCAGCCCAGCCCCTGTGGAGCTGCAGAGCAAACACACAAAGTCTGGGTCTTCCTCTCTTCTTTAAAGCAAAGGCTTGTTTCCCTCCCTTACCAATTAGAGTGAGGAATATTAGGCTGTAACTGTCCCATATAGGTCTCAGACTCCTCCTCATCAAAGACACTCGAGTGTTTTTCCCCTGTCCTTCCTGCTGCTGCAAGGTCCCACAGAAAGGCTTGGTCCTGCTGAGTCCCCCAGGTCAGACAGTGCTTGGGAAGAGCTCAGCCTTGCTGCTTTGTCCAATTTGTGTCAGACCTCCTGAGAAAACTGAGGTTGTGTGAACCAGCAAGCAGGTTTGTTGTTGGTTGTTGTTTTTTTTTTTTTCTGTAGGGGAAGACTAGTCTCTCTCAAATGCCTGCTCCATCTGCCTGGGCTTGCACTGCCCAGGGCAGAGAGCTTTGCAGAAGAGCAGCTGGGGGCAGCCAGTCCCCTCTGTGCCCAGTGTGTCCCCCAGCAAGGCCCCTTTGAGCAATGGGGCAGTTGCTCTGCTGTTGTCAGACGACCCTCTGGAGCCTGGGGGTGGCTTGGGACAAGCAGGGAGGATCTTCAGTCTTCTGGCAGCTCCCAGCATGGATGTGGGTGGGATGGGGCTGGGGGTGGCATGGGAGGGCAGGAATGGACACAGCCCAGAGGGGTGAGGGGGAAGGCGCATTTTGAAGGGGGGATGTGGGCAGCGACACTGAGCCTGTGCTTCCAGTTTTCTTTTGGTCAGGTATTGCTGGATTTCTCCCCTGAGACTGAGCTGCTCCAATGCCATCAGCTCTCCGCCTGGCTTTCGGAAAGGTTTGTTGTTTTTGCAGCAGTTGAGGCAAAGCAGAATTACCAACCCCCTGTCAGGTCAATACAGGCAAAGGGAATCACTGCGCGCGCCATGCTGTGCATGCACGAGCCTTCCTGGGTCAGCTGTGCTGACACGCTGGTTGGGCTAATGCCCTTTGGTTGGCAAGCAGTTGCGTTAGCAGCTGCCCCAGCAGGGTTAGTACCAAAACATCTTCCGTGGGTGGGTTTTTTTCCCAGGCTTTGGGTTATTTATTTATTTATTTTTTAACCTCCTCATGTGGTTCTGAATAGGGGGGTGATTCATTTCTCTCTCTCTGTGTATGTTTAATTTTGCCTCAGCCTACCATTTTCTGCTTTAAACTAAAGGACAGCTCTTGGTTTGGTTGTGCCATAGGAGGAATGTATGAGCTTGGCACTGTGAAAACTGAGACAGAGCTGTTTGTATCTGCTTGAGCCTAAAGGGAGATTCTGTGCATGCCTGGCATATAAAACTTGAAACTAAAACAAACCCAAACCCCACAATAAATTCACCACAGGATGCCCAACCTTCAGATTACCCGTAACTCAATGCCTTCCCTATACATCACAGATGCAACAAATTAGCTGCAGGTGTAATGATAATCTTAAAGCAAACACAGCTGGGTGTGGATGGTAGTAAGGAAAGTCACTTGGATACAGCAGCACTTACTGAACGTAGTTTGGGGCCATATGAATCTACTTTGCAGTGGATGTGCAGCTTTTGAGCTCAAGAAAAGGTTTCTTGACTGTTGGAATCAAGGACAAACCCTTCTTGCTCTCTGCGTAGAGTGAGTCCTCTTGCTATAGCGTGATTCCATTAGGGGCTTCTCAGTGAAAAGGTCGAAAAAGGGTTGAGAAAGTTGAAAGGCTGAAAAAGTTGCAAGCGCAGTGAAAAGGGTGAGGGCTCATGTAGGTAGCGCCCAGGATCAGCTCGTGGAATAAAGGCAGCCTCTCTAAGCAAGGACAAGGGAGTTTTCCCCAAAGCAGCGTCTAGTTTAGGCTGCGTGGAGGTTTTGGGCAAGTTGCTTTAACAGCTGGTGCTGGGCCGGGCATTTGAAAGTAGTAAAGAGCCGGTGCAAGCGCAGGCAGCCTAAGTGGGCAGAGCAGGGCCTGTTCCCTGGGGCCCCAGGCTGCGGGGCTGGGATCAGGCGCTGTGAGGAGCCCAGCACTGAGGGGGCTTTTGTGGGGTGGGCTGAGGCTGGGGCACTTTGTGTGGGGTGCCGCTGCTGGCAGCGGGCCCTGCTGCGAGATGAGACAAGCAGGGGAGACAGAGGCAGAGCGAGCCCATGAGGGTCTGCAGCCAGCAAGGAGCCGCTTGCACTGTGCGAGTCCTGCCCACCAGTGCCCAGGCGCTGAGCAGAGCCACGGTCGTGCCAGAACCACAAAACTCTTTGCTGCAGCCTGAGCACTGCCCCGGCCAGAGCCTCCACGCTCACCACAGAGCTAGTTATTTCACCTGTCGTCAGCCCCAGAGCCCCTACCACTAACCTCGTGCAGCCCCTGGTGCCGTGAGCGCTTCTGGCAGCGCGGCCGTGCTGGGCACTGCGGAGGTCGGGGGCTGCTGAGCTCAGGGCCGGGACCTGTGGAAACGCAGGGGGCTGGGTGGGAGCTGCCTGTTGCTGTGAGAGCAGCCTGGACTAGATGCAGCTGCTACTTGCAGCTGGTGGCTTCGGGAGGGGAGAGACTCTGCTGCACAGCTGTAAGGGAGGTGGTGCTGGCAGGGCTGAGCCTGCGGCAAGCTCCGGCCTTGGCCTCGGCAGCCCCAAACTGAGCCCGGCAGCCCTGAACGCATAGGAGCAGCAGGTGCCGCCAGAGGTGTCTGCGGGCAGGCCGGGCTGGCGCTCGGTGCAGCTGGCCCGAGGAGCTCCTGGGTGCCTTCGCTGCCTCCGTTGCCCCACTTGCCTCCTGGCAAGTTTTAGCTGTCTTCGTCTGAGCTCTGGCCAGTTTTGCCCCCCCCCCTTCCCTTTTCTGCAGGGCAGCCTGGTTTTGTGTTTGTGGGCTTTAAGGGAGAGCACAAGAAAGAATTGCCCAAACCTCCAGGCTTGGGCCGAGGGGCAAACGCTTGGGAAGGAAGAGGCAGGGGCTGCAGCAGGCAGTGGTGGAGGAGTGAGGCTGTGCGGAGGGAAAGGGGTGCTGGGGTGGAAGAGGGGAGAAAGAAGGCAGCATTTCAATGCAGACATCTCAGCCCATGGGCCAGCATGTTCCTGAAGCCGGGTCTCCTGGCAACCTGAGCCCTGGCAAGCCTGGCCTGGGCTTCAAGCAGGCGTGGGGGCTGGCGCAAGGTCTTCTGCGGGTCAGAGACTTTGGCGCGATCCTGTTTCCCTTGTGGTGCTGCAGTTGTGGAGCAGTGGTGCAGAGGGAGAACCACGTACTTCCGCGAATGGGAGAAATGTGCCTTCCCTCGCCTGGAGGCAGCCCAGCTCTGTGCTCCCACTTACCTCCTCTTCTGCTGCGTGCGCAGGAACTGGCGGGGCTGTGAGGAGGAAGAGGTGAGCGTTGCTGCTTTTGCAGCCGTGGGCAGCGGTGGGCACATCCGCGGGGGCCGGCTGGGCTGTGCGCGGCGCTGTGCGAGGAGCCCAAGGGAGCAGGCTGGCCGTGCAAGTGCCCCAAGCCGGGAGCCTGCAGGCCACGTGCCGCAGCGAGCGGTGCTGGCTGGCGGCAGGACAGCAGCTCCCCGTAGCGGCTCTGAGCTGGGAGCCGCGGGGCTGGGAACATGCCGGGAAGCATGCGAATCCTGGGGCCTTTTGGCAGGGTGGGCTCCAGGGCGCGGGGAGGAAACGCTCTCCGTGCTGGCGAGCGAGCCCTTCTCGCCAGGGATGAAGGGGAAGGGAAAGCCCCCTGTGCGGGAAGGGCAGGCTGGTGCCTGGGGGAGGTGAGCTCTCCCTCAGCCCTCGACACGGTGTGTCCCTGTCCCGCAGCAGGTCAAGCAGGCTGTCCTCAGGGCGATGGGTGCCATGATGGGTGTCCTCGTGCACGCGGAGGAGCACCACAAGCATGCCTGGGAGCAGCTCCTCTGGCTCCTGCAACAACATTGAGAAGTCCAGGAGCCCTTTGGGGTGACCGCGGCGAGGTGTCGTGCAGGGCACGGTGCAGCTGGGGTTGTGCACGCGCTGCAAGGCGTCGGGGAGGGTGCTGGGAGGAGCCGTGGCCCCTTTGAGCAGGAGCAGGGGGAAGAGGGGCCTGTGGCTTCCTGGGCTCTTGCTGGAAGAAAGCAGCAAGGCAGGAGGGCCAGGAGGGAGCAGCGAGGGACTGGGGCGAGCGGCTTGGGAGGGGAGGCTACGCTGCCTCACGGGTCTTGGGAGCGTGCGAGGAGCCCTGCCCTTGCACCCAGGGGCCACGTCCGGCCCCTGTGAGGGGGGTGATGTGCCGGGAAAGGCTTTCCCGGCGGCGCTGGGCAGAGGAGAGAGACCTCGTGACGCTGCTCTGCGGAAAGGACAAGCCAGAAGCCCCGTGCGGGGCTTCCCTGGAAGTGGGTTCAGGCCGTGGCGTCTCCCAGCGCTGCTGGTTTCTCGCTTTGCAGGCAGCTTATGGTGACAGCCCCCCCTCCCTCTCGCTCTCCCTTGCAGAGTCTCGGCTGCTTCCTAGGGGCTGTGGCAGGGGTCGAGACCCTTGTGCTCTGGACCAACCTTGTGCCTTTATCTATACCGCCGGCAGGTATTATGCCGCCTTCCGACATAATGCGGCCTCCCGCCACTTATTATGCTCCCTTCCGCCATATAATGTCCCCCTGCCATTTATCACACCCCCACCCCTTCTGACATATTAGGCCCCCACCACCACTTATTTGGCCCCTTCAGACATATTGCACCCCTCCTCCATTTCTTACGCCCTCCCCCCCACAACTTATCACCCCCTGCCCTGGGCACTTCTTACACCCCTCTGCAGGTTCTTATGTCCCCTTCCGACGTATTACACCATCCCGCCAACTGTTATGCCCCCTTAGGACATACTGCGCCCCCTCAACCATTTATTAACCTCCCCATCCAGTTCTTAGGCCTCCCTGCTCATTATTACACCACCTCCTGATAAAACACACATCCCCTCCACTTATTATTAATATCTTATTATTGATGTCAAAAATGGTCAACGTCAATAGTCATCGGTGGCTACCGAAAGCACCGTGGGCTCTAGACCAAAAGGTACGTGTGCGAGTAGGGAAAGTGAGGTATTGGTGCCTATCATCACTGGGGTTCCGTATTGATTGATATTGCCCCCCTGTTACTTATGAAGCCCCCTGTAAATTATTTTGCTCCTCCGCCATGTGTTATGCCCCTTTCTGAGATATTATGCCCTCCCAGCCACTTATTACACCCCCCGCCGGTTATTATGCCCTCTGCTGACATATTACACTCCCCGCCATCTCTTTCGCTCCTTTATGACATATTACGCCCCCCACAGCCATTTATTAAGCCCCCCAGCCACTTCTTATGCCTCCCTGCTCATTATTACAGCCCCTCCTGACATATCACACACCCCCTCCGTGTCTTCTTGATATCTACATCGAACCCTTTCGAAAGGTGTGGAATTCGGCAGGCATTGATGCTGCTCGATCTTGTGAGGGATCGATACTGATACATTCAGTGCCTCCCAAGAGCAAAATGGGGGCGAGCGCAAAAGCGATAGCTGCCTGTTGAGATGAGAGGTATGGGTGGCTGTGGGCACGTGTCGATACCGACGGTCACCGATACATCTAGATGCACAGTGTTCTTGATGCCGCTAAATGCATATGGCAATCGAAAAGCCTCCATGCCTGCTGCCGTGGAGAGGTATGGATGTGTAGTGAGAGGGATGGATATACTTGGAAGCTGTGCCCTAGTGATCGGTATGGAAATCGATACTGGTGGAGGCCTGTCAATGTCAAAAACAATGTCGATAGTTGTCGATGCCTAGGGAGAGCAGCATGGGCCACAGAGCGAAAGGTAAGCATGCGTGGGGGGAAGCAGACGTATCAGTACCTTTCGGTAGGGTTTCATATCTGTATCGATCGATATCGCGCCCCCCCCATTTATTATGCCCCTTGCAATTTATTAAACCCCCTGACATATCATACCCCTCTGACACTCACTCTTGATACCGATGGCTTTCTATAGCTGTGGCTTTGGACAGGCATCGATGATGCTCAATATTGAGAGGGATCGATGTTGATACATTTGATGCCTGGCAAGAGGAAAGGGGGGGTGAGATCGAAAGCGATCGATGCCTGTCAAGATGGAGAGGTATCGATGGCTGTCAGCAGGGATGGATACAGACACTTATCGATAGCTGTCAATGCACAGTGCTATTGATGCCTCTACGTGGGTCTGGAAATGGAGAGTCCTTGAAGCCTGTTGGGATGGAGAGGTATCGATGTGTACCGAGAGGGAAGGATAAGGTAGGGTATCGTGCCCTAGAGGTACACCTGGAAATGAATATTCGTCAAGGCCCATCAATGTCAAAAATGGTCCATGTCGATAGTTGTCATTACCTCGGGAGAGCAGCATGGGCCTTGGAGAGCAAGGTATGCATGCGCGTGTGGAGCAAGGGGTATTGGTGCTTATCAGTAGGATTTGATATCAATATTGTTATCGAACCCTCTCGATAGGTGTGGAATTGGACAGGTATCGATGGTGCTCGATATTGAGGGGGCCTGAGGTCAACAGGTTTGATGCCTGCCAAGAGGAAACTGGGAGTGAGGGTGAATGCAAGAGATGCCTGTTGAGATGGAGAGGTATCGATGGCTATCGGCAAGGATGGATAGCGACAGTTACCGAGAACTAAGGATCCGTCGTGCTCTCGATGCCTTGAAGCGGGTCTGGAAATCCACAGGCCTTGGTGCCTGTTGAGATGGAGCGGGAGCGATGCGTACCGAGAGTGACAGCTAGGGATGTCGTGCCCTGACAAAACATGTGGAAATCAGTACTTGCCAAGGCCCGTCGAGGTCAAAAACGGTCGACGTCAAGAGTCATCGGTGCCTACCAAGAGCACCATTGGCCCCAGAGCGAAAGGTGTGCGCGCGTCGAGAGCAGGAGCCATCAGTGCCTACAGAAAAAGTTCAACGTTAAGTCGCTGTCTTACTGCAATAAATGTAGTGCTGCTTCCCTCTTACGGGTGAGGTGCGTCGCTCCTTTCGTGCGTGCTCGCGTGAGCGCTCACACAGCCACGCACAGATGCGAACGAGCACTCACGTGAGAATGCACTCACACGATCATGCACTCAGCTGAGCAAGCACTCACACGCGTGAGCACTCACGTGAGCGAACATGCAGTCACGTGAGCACACATGAGCGAGCACTCATGCGAGCACACAAAGGCAAGTGAGCACTCCGGTGAGTGAGCAGTCACAAGAGGGAGCACTCCGGTGAGGGGGCACTCCGATTATCGAGGACTCCGCTGAGCAAGCACTCCGGTGGGTGAAGACTCCAGCAGGCGAGCGAGCTCTCTGGCGGGCGTGCACTCCTGTGAGAGAGCACTTGGGCAGGTGATCAGCCCAGTGAGCGAGCACTCCAGTGAGTGAGCGCTCTGGTGATCAAGCACTATGGGAAGTGGAAACTTCAGTGTGCGAACAATCTGAGTGAGCACTCACATGAATGAGCACTCTGGCAAGCGAGAACTCAAATGATTGAGTGCTCCGGTGAGCGAGGACTCATGTGAGTGAGTACTCCAGTGAGCAAGCACTCCAGTGAGTGAACACTCTGGTGAACGAGCACTCACACAAGTGAGGACTCCAGGGAGCAAGGACTCTGGGGAGTGAGGACTCCGGTGACAGAACACTCTGGGGAGCGAGCACCTCACACGACTGAGCACTCCAGGGAGCGAGCGAGCACTCTGAGTGCAGCAATCGCACGTTTGAGCACTCACATTTGTGAGCACTCCGGTGAGCGAGTTTTTCCGGTGAGCGAGCACTCACATTTGTGAGCTCTCTGGTTAGCGGGCACTCACATGAGCAGGTGCTCCGGTGAGTGAATACTTTCGCAAGTAGACTCTCCGGTGAGAGAGCACTCACGTGAATGAGTACTTTTGTGAGCGAGCACTCTGGTGAATGAGTAGTCCAGTTAGTGAGACCTCCGTTGAGCGACCACTCACATTAGTGTGTGCTCCTCTGAGCGAGCACTCCTCTGAGTGAGTGCCCCGGTGAGTGAGCACTCCGGCAAGAGAACACTGCAGTGAGTACTCTGCTGAGCGAGCACTCACATGAGGGACCACTACAGCAAGGGAGTGCTCCGGCGAGGGAGCAATCACACAAATGAGCAGTCTGGTGAGCCAGAAAGCACTCATGTGAGCGAGCACTTACTTGAGTGAGCCCCCCGGTGAGTGAACATTCACAAATGTGAGCACTCCAGCAAGCGATCCCTCCGGTGAGCGAGCACTTGCATTAAAGAGCGCTCTAGTAAGCAAGCACTCTGGTGAGCAAGCACTCTCACGCATAAGCACTCTGGCGAGCGAGCGCTCCAAACGTTCTGCTTAGTGAGAATTCCAGTGAGTGAGCACTCACAAGAGTGAGCACTCCGGTGAGTGAGCGCTCGGGTTAATGAGCACTACGGTGAATGAACACTCTAGTGAGCACCCTGTGAGCGAGCAGTCTGGTAAGCGAGCAAGTAGTCTGGCAAGCGAGCACTCTGGTGAGTGATCACTCCTGTGAGTGAGCCATCACATGAGCTATCACTGCAGTGAGCGAGCATTCCACCAAGAGAGCACTCCGGTGAGCAAGCGCTCAGGTGAGTGAGCTTTCCACCGAGAGAGCCCTCCGGTTAGCGAGCCCTCTGGTGAGTGAGCGCTCACCCCTGTGAGCGAGCACCCCGGTAAGCGCTCACATGAGTTAGCACTCCGGTTAGTGTGCACACCGGTGAGTGAGAAATCCAGTGAGCGAGCGCTCTGCTAAGTGAACACTCATGCGAGTGAGCACTCCAGTGATCGAGCACTCCGGCACGCGAGCAGTCCAGTGATTGAGCACACACATGAGTGAGCACTCTGGTGATCAAGCACTCCAGTGAGTGGAAACTCCAGTGAGCGAACACTGTGGTGAGTGAGCACTCACATGAATGAGCACTGCAGTGAGCAAGGACTCTGGTGAGTGAGCACTCTGGTGAATGAATATTCTGGTGAGCGAGCACTGACACAAGTGAGCACTCTGTGGAGCCAGAGAGCACTGCAGTGAGGGAAGACTCTGGTGAGCGAGCATTCTGGTGAGTGAACACCCTGGTGAGCGAGAATTCACGTGACTGAGCACTCGGGAGAGGGATCACTCACATGAGCGAGCGCTCTGGTGAGTGAGCAATCACATGAGCGAGCGCTTTGGTGTGCGAGCACTGTGGTGGGAGAGCACTCTGTTGAGCGAGCACTCTGGTGAGTGAACACTGAGGTGACAGAGCACTCTGGTGAGTGAGCACCCTGTGGAGCAAGGACTGTGTTCAGCGAGCACTCATGTGAGCGAGCCCTCCTGTAAGTGAGCACAGCTTTGAGTGAACACTCCGGTAAGTAGGCACTCTGGTGAGCAAGCACTCCGGTGAGGAAGGACTCACATGAATGTGCACTCCAGTGAGCCAACACTCCTGTGAATGAGCACTCTGGTACGTGAGCACTCCAGTGAGCAAGCAGTGCAGTGAGTAAGCACTCCGGTGATCGAGTATTCGCATGAGTGACCTCTCAGGCAAATGAGCACTACATAGAGTGAGCACTCTGGTGAACGAGCACTCCGGTGAGCGAGCGCTCGCACAATTGAGCGCTCCAGTGAGCGAGCACTCTGGTGAGATGAACTCCAGGGACTGAGCCCTACAGAGAGCATGCACTCCTGTAAGTGAGCGCCCTGGTGAGTGAGTGCTCACATGAGCAAGCACTCTGTTGAGCGAGCACTCTGAGTGAACAGTGAGGTGACAGAGCACTCCGGTGAGTGAGCACCCTGTGGAGCAAGCACTCCGGTGAGTGAGCACTCACATGAATTAGCACTGTGGTGAGCAAGCACCCTGTGGAGCGAGTGCTCCGGTGAGCGAGCGCTCACAGAAGCAAACACCCTGGTTAGGGAGCACTCACGTGTTTGAGCACTCTGGTGACAGCGCAAACATGAGTGAGCCCTCCGGTGATCAAGCACTCCAGTGAGTGGAAACTCCAGTGAGGGAACACTCTGAGTGAGCACTCACATGAGTGAACACCCAGGTGAGTGAGCACTCACGTGTCGGAGCACTCCAGTGATCGATCACTCCGGTGAGCGAGAATTCCGGCGAGTGAGCACTCTGCTGATTGAGCACTCTGGTGCATGAGTACTCCAGTGAGCAAGCAGTACGGTGAGTAAGCACTCACATGAGAGAGCTCTCAGGCAAGTGAGCACGACATAGAGCAAGCGCTCCGGTGAGCTGGAACTCTGGCGAGTGCGCGAACTCTGGTGAGCAAGAACTCGAGCGAGAGGATGAACTCTGGTAAGCGAGAACTCTGGTGAGTGAGAACTCTGGGGAGCGAGTGCGGGGACTCTGGGGAGTGCGAACTCTGGGGAGTGCAAGAACTGTGGTGAGCACGGGAACTCTGGGGAGCGCGAGAACTCTGGCAAGTGCAAATCTGGGGAGTACGATCTCTGGCGAGCGCGAACTCTGGCGAGCGCGAGACCTCTTGGGAGGGGGAGAACTCTGGGGAGAGCGGGAACTCTGGGGAGTGCAAACTCTGGCGAGCGCGAAAACTCTGGTGAGCACAAACTCTGGGAAGTGCGAACTCTGGGAGCACAGGAACTCTGGGGAGCGCAATCTCTGGGGAGCGCGCGAACTCTGGCGAGCGCGAACTCTGGCTAATGCGAACTCTGGGGAGCGCGAGAACTCAGGTGAGCAACAACTCTGGCGAGCGCAAGAACTCTGGGGAGCGCGAAAAGTGTGGGGAACGCAGGAACTGTGGCAAACGCGAGAACTCTGGCGAATGTGAACTCTGACAAGCGTAAGAACTCTGGTGAGTGCGAAGCCTGGAGAGCACAAGAAATCTGGGGAGCGCGGGAACTCTGGTGAGTGGGAACTCTGGTGAGTGGGAACTCTGGGGATAGCGATCTCTGGCGAGCGCAAGAACTCTGGCAAATGCGAACTCTGACAAGCGCGAGAACCCTGGTGAGTGCGAACTCTGGCGAACGCGAGAACTCAGGTGAGCACGAAATCTCACGAGCGTGGGAATTCTGGTGAGCGCAAGAACTCTGGTGAGTGCGAACTCTGGGGAGTGCGAGAACTCTGCGGAGTGCAAGAACTCTGGCGAGCGCGGGAACGCTGGGGAGCACGGGAAATCTGATGAGCGCAAACTCTGGGGAGCGCGGGAACTGTGGCGAGCGCGGGAACTCTGGGAAGCGCGGGAACTCTGGGGAGCACAGGAACTCTGGGGAGCGTGGGAACTGTGGCGAGAATGGGAACTCTGGGAGCGCGGGAACTCTGGGGAGCGTGAGAAATCTGATGAGCGCAAACTCTGGGGAGCACCATAACTCTGGGGACTCCAAGAACTTTGGGGAGTGCGGGAACTCTGGGGAGTGGGGGAAGTCTGGGGAGGGCGGGAACTGTGGTGAGTGCAGGAACTCTGGGGAGTGCGAGAACTCTGGTGAGTGCGAACTCGGGTGAGCGCAAGAACTCTGGGGAGCGCGGGAGCTCTGGGGAGTGCGAACTCTGGCGAGCACAAACTCTGGCGAGCGTGAGAAGTCTGGGGAGCGCGGGAAGTCTGGCGAGCGCAAACTCTGGCGAGTGCAAACTCTGGTGAGTGCGAACTCTGGCGAGCGTGAGAACTCTGGTGAGTGCGTACTCGGGGGAGTGCGAGAACTCTGGGGAGTGCGGGGACTCCGGCGAGCGCGAACTCTGGGGAGGGTGGGAACTCTGGCCAGCGCGAGAACTCTGGTGAGTGCAGGAACTGTGTTGAGCGTGGGAAATCAGGGGAGCGC
This sequence comes from Apteryx mantelli, assembly GCF_036417845.1. Lineage (NCBI taxonomy): Eukaryota > Metazoa > Chordata > Aves > Apterygiformes > Apterygidae > Apteryx > Apteryx mantelli. Next base: position 1,884,261 of record NW_027118784.1, on the reverse strand, counting down.
GGGAACTCTGGGGAGCGCGGGAACTGTGGCGAGCACAGGAACTCTGGGAGCACGGGAAGTGTGGCGAGCACGGGAACTCTGGGAGCGCGGGAATTCTGGCAAGCGCGAACACTGGCGAGCACGGGAGCTCTGGCGAGCATGAACTCTTGCGAGCACGCAAACTCTGGCAAGCGCGAGAACTCTGGGTATAGCAAACTCTGGCGTGCGTGGGAACTCTGGGGAGCGCGAGAACTGTTGCGAGTGCAGGAACTCTGGGCAGCACGGGAAATCTGGGGAGCGCGGGAACTCTGGTTAGCGTGAACTCTGGGGAGCACAGGAACTGTGGCGAGTGCGGGAAATCTGGGGAGCGCGGGAACTGTGGCGAGAACGGGAATTGTGGCGAGCGCGGGAACTCTGGGGAGTGCGGGAATTCTGGGGAGTGTGAACTCTGGCAAGCGCGAGAACCCTGGTGAGTGCGAACTCGGGTGAGCGCGAGATCTCTCGGGAGGGCGGGAACTCTGGCGAGTGTGAGAACTCTGGTGAGTGCAAACTCGGGGGAGCGCGGGAACTCTGGCAAGCGCGAGATCTCTGGTGAGTGCGAACTCTGGGGAGCACGGGAACTCTGGTGAGCGCGGGAAATCTGGTGAGCACAAGAATTCTGGGGAGCTCGAACTCTGGCAAGTGCGAACTCTGGCGAGTGCGAGAACCCTGGTGAGTGCGAACTCTGGGGAGCGTGAGAACTCTGGTTAGCATGAACTCTGGTGAGCACAGGAACTGTGTCGAGCGTGGGAAATCTGGGGAGCGCACGAAATCTGGGGAGCGTGGGAACTCTGGGGAGTGTGAACTCTGGTGAGCGTGGGAACTGTGTCGAGCGCGGGAAATCTGGGGAGTGTGGGAACTCTTGTGAGCGCAAATTCTGGCGAGTGCGAGAACTCAGGTGAGTGCGAACTCTGGCGAGCACGAGATCTCTCTGGAGGGTGGGAACTCTGGGGAGCATGAGAACTATGGTGAGTGCGTACTCGGGAGAGTGCGAGAACTCTGGGGAGCGTGGGAACTCTGGGGAGCGCAAACTCTGGGGAGCGCGGGAACTCTGGGGAGCGCGAACTCTGGCAAGCGCGAGATCTCTCGGGAGCGTGAGAAATCTGGCGAGCGCGAACTTTGGGGAGCGCGGGAGCTCTGGGGAGCGCAGGAAATCTGGGGAGCGCGAGAACTCTGGCGAACGCAATCTCTGGTGAGTGCGCGCTCTGGGGAGTGCGAGAACTCTGGGGAGCATTAGAAATTGGGGCGCGCGAACTCTGGTGAGCGCGGGAACTGTGTCGAGCACGGGAAATCTGGTGAACGCAAACTCAGGTGAGCGCGAACTCTGGCGAGCGCGAGATCTCTCTGGAGGGTGCAAACTCTGGGGAGCACGGGAACTCTGGGGAGCGCGAACTCTGGCGAGCGTGAGATCTCTCGGGAGGGTGGGAAATCTGGGGAGCACAAGAACTCTGGCGAGTGCGAACTCTGGTGAGCGCAAGAACTCTCGGGAGGGCAGGAACTCTGGGGAGTGCGATCTCTGGGGAGCGCGGGAACTCTGGGGAGCGCGGGAACTGTGGCGGGCACGGGAACTCTGGGGAGTGCGGGAACTCTGGGGAGCACGGGAAGTGTGGCGAGCACGGGAGCTCTGGCGAGCGTGAATTGCGAGCACGCGAACTCTGGCGAGTGCAAACTCTGGCAAGCGCGAGAACTCTGGGTATAGCGAACTCTGGCGTGCGTGGGAACTCTGGGGAGTGCAAGAACTGTTGCGAGCGCGGGAACTGTGGTGAGCGCGGGAACTCTGGGAAGCGCAGGAACTCTGGGGAGCACGAGAACTGTTGCGAGCGCGGGAACTCTGGGCAGCATGGGAAATCTGGGGAGCGCAGGAACTCTGGGGAGCGCGGGAACTCTGGTTAGCGTGAACTCTGGGGAGCGCAGGAACTGTGTCGAGCGCGGGAAATCTGGGGAGCGTGAGAACTCTGGCGAACACAAACTCTGGTGAGTGCAAGAACTCTGGTGAGTGCGAACTCTGCGGAGCGTGGGAACAGGCCTGCCTTTAGGGGCCCGAAACAGGGGCTTTTAGTTGGCTGTTCTGTGGTTGCAAACAGCAACTAAGGGCTGTGTTTGGGGGGCCTGAAAGGGAGGCTGAGGTGGCTGTTTCTAATCCTCAAAGCGGAGACCAAGTCGTATGTTGTCAGGTCCAGAAACAGAGACTAAGGAGTCGCATGTTTCTGGGACTTGGCAACGGAGGCGAGGTCAGCTGTTTTGGGCACTAAAAACAGAGGCCAGTGCTGTGTTTTGGGGCCACCGAGGGCAGCTTAGTCCCTGTTTTCAAGCACAAGAACAGGTGAATGAGTCCTGCATTTTGGGGGCCCAAAAGAGAGGCTAAGCCCTGTGTTTTGGGGGCCACAAATGGAGGCTCACTTGGCTGTTTCTGTGGCTGAAAACACAGACTGAGTCCTGCGTTTTGGGGACTTGGAAACAGAGGCAAGTTTGGCTGTTTCCAGCCCCAAAGGGGAGGCTGAGGGGGCCCTTTTTGGGGTGGGGGGAGGTGGTGGTGTGGGGGGGAGGGTGCGTGGACCCTCCCCAAAGGGGTGGGTCCATCCGCGAGTACCCCGAGGGCAGGGAGGCTGGCATGCACCAGGCCCAACCTCGCGTCTGGGATAGTTTCTGGTGCAAAAGTGGTTTTGGGGAGGAGGAAACACCAGGAGACACCATCTTCCAGGGCCAATATTTATTCAACATTCATCCAAGACTTTCACCACTAATGAACCAATGAGCTTGGAAGTATTGAATCAGTCCTGACCAGGGAGTCAATATCGATTCAATATTCACAAGCTAAATGCTCAATTAGTTCGAGGAGTCAACAGGGAGTGGACATATAGAAACCAATTAGTCAACATTCACACAAGACTTTCAGCACTAAATAAACAATTAGCTTAGAGGTTTTGAAGCAACAGGAACTAACTAGTCACTAGGGATTCCAGATGTGTGAGGTCATTAGTCATCCCTGAGCCAATGTCCCTGAGCTCATTACTCAGCCTTCACTGAATATTCATAAGGGAATTAGTCCACACTGATCCCATATCCATCAGCTAAAGCTTCAACACTGATGCAACATTCAGTAATGCCACCAAGCTCTGAGCTGTGATAGCAACTGATTTATGGCCCTGTCAGTAATTAAAGAGTAATTAAACAGTTGGCTATTGGATCAGTGTGAGCTCATCAGTGCAGGCTGATGCCATGTGCACAAGCTCATCACTCCGCACCAGCTGTTGTGCCCGAGCAGCGGCTCTGTTGTGCCTGCGGCTCCGTCCGGCGCTCGCTCCTGGCAGTGGCTCCGTCCCTCCGTCCCGCTCCCGGCGGCGGCTCCGTCCCTCCGTCCAGTTCCTGCTCCCGGCGGCGGCGGCGGCTCCGTCCGGCTCCCGCTTGGCGCTGTCCATCCATCCATCCGTCCGTCTGTGTGTGCGTGCGTGGCAGCCCCACGGCTCGCGGCCCCCGCGGGAGGGCAAAGGCGTCCCGGGAGCGCTCGCGGCCCCACGGGGCTCCGCACCGGGCCCGGCCCGGGGCTCCCCCGAGGGTGCCCGCTGCTGCCCTCCCCTGCCCTCCCCGGCCGGGCCCCGCCGCCGCCCGCCCGCGGGTGTCACGAGGGCCGGGGCCGCCCCGCCCGAGGCAGGCAGGCAGCAGGGGGGTCCCGCGACTCCCCCCAGCCCAGCCCGGCCCGGCCCGGCGCTCCCGGCGGCCGCGGGTCCCGCCAGCCCCGGCGGCTGCGGGGCCGGGCCAGGCCGGGCCGGGCCTCCGCCCCCCGCTGCCCCGCGGACAAGCCCGGGCCGCCCGCTGCGACCCTCCCGGGGGGGGCCCCAGGTGCCTCCCGGCAGAGCCAGAGCCCGTCCCGCCTCCCCGCTACCTGCTGCTGCTCCTCTGCCCGCTCCTCCCGCTGCTTCTGCCGCCGCCGCCGGTTCCGGTTCCGGTAGCGCCCCGCCCCGCCGGTTCCGGTTCCGGTAGCGCCCGCCCGGCCCGGCGCGGGGCCGCCGCGCACCTGCCGCCCCTCAGCGCCGCTCGCCCGCGCACGGCGGCGCCGCCTGGCGGCCGCGGGGGCGCTGCAAGGCCCGGGCAGCCCCCGCGCGGCGGCGCCCCGGGGCCCCGCGACCGGCGACAGCGGCAGGGCCCGGAGCCGCGGGGAGAAGAGTGAGAGGGAAAAAGGAAGGAAGGAGACAGAAAGAGAGAGGGAGAGAGAGGGGGCAGAAAGGGAGAGGGAGGAAAGAAGGAAAGAAAGAGGGAAACAAGGAGAAAAAGGAAAGAGAGAGAAAGGGAAAGCGGAATAAGGAGGGAGAGAGGAAGAGAAAGACGGAAGAGAGAAAGAAAGAGAAAAAGACAGAAAAGAAGAAACAAAGGAGAAGGAAAGAAAGGACGAGAGAGAGAGAGAGGGAGAAAGAAAAAGAGACAAGGAAGAGAGAGAAGGTGATAAACAGTGAGAGAAAGGGACAAAGAGAGATGGATAAAAGAGAAAAATAAGGAGGGAAAGGGAAAGAAAGAACAGGAGAGGCAGAGAGAGAGAAAAGGAGAGAAGGAAAGACAGGGAGAGAGAAAGAAGACAGAAAGAGAAAGCGAAAGCATGAGAAAGAAGAGAGGAGGAGGAAGGGAGAGAAAGACAGAGAGGGAGGAAGCCAGAGCGAGAGAAAGAGAGAGAAAGGGAGAGAGAGGGAAAGAAAGAACAAAGAGGGAAACAGAACCAGAGAGAGAGAAAGGGAAAGGGGAATAAAGAGGGAGAGAAAGAGAGAAAAAGAGGAAGGGAGAAAAAGAGAAACAGAACGAGAAAGAAAGCAGGAGAAGGAAAGATGGAGAGCGAGCGAGAAAAGACAGGAGAGAAGGAAACGGGAAGAAAGAGGGAGAAAGGGGGAGAGAAGGAGGAAGAGAGGCAGCGAAAAAGACCAAGACAGAGAGAGATGCAAAGCATGATAAAAAGGAGCGGGAGGGGGGAAGAGAGAGGGGAAGGGAGAGGGAGGGAGAACAAGAGAGAGGGAAAGAGAGAAAGCGGGAGAGAGAAAGTGGGAAAGAAAGGAAAAGACAGGAAGGGAGGGAGGGAGGAACGGAAGGAGGCAGGGAGGGAGGAACGGAGGCAGGAAAATGGTGAGAGAGCAGGAAAGCAAGCGAGAGAGAGAAAGGGAAAAGAGGAAGAGCAAGGGAAAAAAGAGAGAGGAAAGGCAAAAAGGGAAAGAGTGAAAGAGAAAGAAAACAGGGAGGGAGGGAGAGAGAGGGAAAAAGACAGCAAAAGAAAAGAGAAAGTCAAAGAGAAAAAGAGCAAGAGAAAGGAATGGCAAAAGAAGCGAAGGAGAGAGGGAGTAAGAGGGAGATCGATACAGATAAAGATAGAGGGAGAAGACCGGGAGAGAGAGAGAGAGTGACAGCAGGAGGGAGAAAGGGAGAGAATGAGAGAGTGAAAAAGAAAGAAAGAATGAAGGAGAAAGAGAGGGAGAGAAGGAAGAAGAGTGGGGAAAGGAGAAAGGGAGAGAGAAAAGGAGAGAGTGAGAAAGAAAAGATGACAGAGAGAGAATCAGAGAAAGAGAGAAAGACAGGAAAAGCAGAATAAAGAGGGAGAGAGGGAGACAGCAAAGGAAAGAGAGAGAAGGAAGAGAGGGAGAGAGAAAGAAAGAAAGAAAGAGAAAAAACAAGCAAGAAAGGGGGAGAGAGGGAGGGAAAGAGGGAGAGAAAGAAAGAAGGAGAGAGAGAGAGGAGAAGAGAGAGGGAGAGAGAACAAGAGAGAAAGAGGCAAAGAGAGAAAGCAGGAAAGAGAAAGAGGGAAGGAAAGGAAAAGAGAGAGGGAAAGAGGGAGGAAGGGAGGAAAAAGGGGGGGAGAATAATACAGAGAAAGAGGGAGAGAAAGAGGAGGGTGAGAGGAAGAGAAAAGCAGAGGGAAAGAGACCAAGCAGGAGAAGGAGAGAAGGAAAGAAGGGCAGAGAAAGAGAGTCGAGGAGAATGAAAGAGAGAAGGAGAGAAGGAGAGAGAGGCAAACCGAGGGAAAGACAGGAGGAGGGAGGAGGATGGGCAGATGGGAGAGAAAGAAGAGAAAAAAGCAAAAGAGAGCAAGTGAGGTAGAGAAAGACAGCGGGAGAGAGAGAGAGAAAGCAAGAGAAAAAGAGAGAAAGAGTGAAGGAGAGAGAAAGAGGAGAAACAAGGCTAGTGAGAGACGAGAGGGAAGGAGAGAGCGAGGCAAGAAGAGAAATGCAGAGGGACCGAGGAAGAGAGAGCAAGATCTGTGCCTGACTTCATCAAAATATGCCCAATCCATTGTACGCGATGCTGCACTGATCACACCAGTGCCAAGGGCTAAATGATGACCCACAGCACAAGGGACAGAGAACTGCTGTCGTTATTGAATATGTCAGACCTGATCCCAGGCTTCCTTAAGCCACGTGGGCACCCCGACTGCAGCACTGAACCTCACACATCGAAAAAAACCCTACAAGCAATTCAAAAATGGGAATGCTGCATATGCTAAGCCCACAGAACAGATATCTTGAGTCTGAATATTAAATCCCGTTCAGTACACACACTCATCTTCAAGTGCCCCCGTCCCGTCAAGGAATGGGTGGCAGGAACGTAAGCCGCAGTAGTGGGCAGTAATGTGTCTCCTAACTAGGCTGACAACACTGGCACATGTTTAAGGCAACGTGCAGTGCATCATCCTACACTTCTCCACAGCAACAACTATTATCAATTGGCTGTGATGTACGGAGGGAGATTTAGGACTTATTTTCCTTTGGGAAGGATTTATAGACCTGTTAACCCCTAGGCAGACTTAATGCTATACTTTGGAAAAGGAAATGAAAGAGGAAGGAAAAGGAGTAATAAAGCAGATTGGAGCAATTCTGGTTTAGGACAAGTTCCCTCAGCCAGCCTTGTTTTTTATAAGTCAGTATATTCTGTTTCTTTATCTGCTCAAGGGCCAGCAACGATTTTGGCCAGTTTCAAACACTATCATACAAACAGTGCTATTAAAAGGCACATAAAATTAGTACAGACACATATAAAGTCTCCTGGATATGAGACAATCTGAAAGTCCTGCGAATTGTGCTGTTGTCAGAGCTCAGCTGCCTCTAGGCAGCTTTCTTCCACAGCCACTTCTGGGCCATCTGCAGCACGTTCCTGTCTCCCTTCATGAGAATGAGAAGCTTGTTGTGAACATTCATTGCTGTAAGCAGACAGTGTTCTCAACACATGCTAGTAGAAGACTGAAAATTAGTATTTCCCCTGTGGACTTCCTTATCCCTCCTCCTCCTGTCCTTAGAAGAGAGAGAAACTTTTCTTAAAAATTAAAACAAGCTTTGCAGCCCTTAAACCCCATCCTCCTGGCTTTGAGACTTCTCATGAGCCCCCCTAGCTAGCTTTACATCCTAAGAACAGAATCTGGATTTACCTCTATTTTCAGGCAGAAAGGTTGTTTCGCTTCCCAAAGCTCTGCGGAGGTTTACAGCCCCCATTCTACTTTGGGTCCTGTAAGCATACAAAGTCACGCTCTTGGACCTGAGAGTCACTTTCCAAATCTGGTAGTCAGCTTTCTCCTTTGTACAAGCAAGTCTGCATTTATCTTACCAAAGCGCAGGCTCCTGGGGGCAGTGTAAAAGTGGACATACAGGTAAGCAGGTTCCTCCTTTCACTGCTGAAGAGAGAGGCATCAAAGAGAGAGATTAAGCTAGGAAATGCCTAATTCTCTCTACTGATTTTGCAGGAGACACTGTGCTCCTGACTTGTACCTAAAATTAGGAAGGATGAATCAGGGTCACAGTGCCAGAGCTGGTGCCACTGGGCTGATGTCACATAGCAACACTGGGAAGAGACTGTAAGGGTGTTTGGGAACTTTGGGATAGGCCTTCCTTTCCCAAAGTAAATGGTTATTCTAAGAAACCCCATTTTGGTGTACACAGTTTGAGACACTTTATGGAAATCTGACCCTACTTAAAAATACTTAAAGGTATGCCAAGTTAAGCCTGTTTGCCTTAAAACCATGGCAAACAAGAGCACTAGCTAATGTTTCAAAACATTACAGATTTTTAAGATGCTTAATCTGGATTAAAGAGGGAAATCTAGGATAATTTTGCATCACCATCCTCCTCTGCATGGTGCACCTGTCATTTGAGAGGGCCATGAACTACACAGGAAGAAAGATGGAAGATCTGCTTCTGAGTGCGTTTCAGACCAATTTAGACCTCAGGTTAGGCCACTCTGCAAATGCAGTACAGCTTCTGCCTTCTTTGGAGGAAGCTTATTCCAGCTACCGGAGGAGACAGAAGACTGGACCAGTCTGAACATGGGTCTGTTCTTCTTTGGTGAGTCCTGTGAGCCTAAAGATACTTGGGTCCTATTGACTCCATGACAAGTTTCTGACGCAGTAAAGCAAAACTAGAGGAAAAGACATTTTTCCAAAGTGCTGGTATCTGCAAACAAGATGCCTCAAGAGACTAGAAAAGTGGGCTTTTCAGACCCACTGTCCCAGGAGCTGCTTGCCAGTGGGGAGTATGGCAATGTTCATCCTTCCACCAAAACGTGACCTGCTTTTCTCTCCACTGAGTCCCTTTTCCACCACTGCCAGACCAAGGCTGATCGATTATAACCACATGCTGAGCAGGAACTTGAGGAAGGGAGGAGAATTCCCTGTTCCCTTTCTCCTCTTCTCTAACACCACACAGTGCATTTGTTTTCAGCCGCTCAACATGGGCGTCCCACGTGTCCCCATGTCTAGGACAGATCTTCTCATCTATTATCCAGGAACCAAGCTGTGGACATGGAAACAAATCAAACAGTCATAAAGTCATGGCTCCATAGAGCAGTGCTGAAATCTGCATTGATCTTAAACATCTTGAGCCATTTTGAGTAAATGGTACTGCGCACGGTCAATATGAGAGAAAGAATTGACTTTGTCCTTCATCCTACACTGTCAGACTTCCCTATTGCCCCTGCCTAGCCCATCTGCCCAAGCTACAGCACGGTTTGCAGACTGGCTCCTCCGAGTCAAACGCATACTGTGTCTAAATTATGCAGCTGCAGAAAGCACTTTGACTTTAGGAGGCAGAACACACGTAATATTCCCTGCATATTTTGTCGCAAAGATAACAGAGAGAAGTGCAATCAGTAAATGTGCAGATCCATCTTCTGTTGTAAGTAAATCCACAAAATACCTAATGGCAATAAGCAACTCTTTAGTGAACAGAAAGCACAGGAAACCTGCCTCAAGCCCATAATATCACTTAACAAAGCAACAGATGAATGGAAATTTAGTATCTCCCTCTCCTTGGCTGCAAAGTGTTAGGGATACTCAGGCCATTCTCGCCCAGTGCCGGAGGCAAACGCCGCACTGTGCACTGTTCCCAGACAGAACAGAGACCTCTGTGCAGAACAGGATTCTCCTTGGTGGAGAAAACTCATCAGGAGCCTTTGGTTACTTGAGCCAGTAGAAAACATTGTTTTTCCTATTCGTACAGATGATAAGGACAGTCATGAATGAAAACCGCTGCAGTGCAAAACACACTGCGTAACTCAAATTACATTCAGTTTACCTGCAAGCGTCCTTCAAAGGAAGCTTGCCACTTACTGCCCGACTAGCACTCTCCCCATCCCACGCAGGAATAGCCGAGAAGCGAAAGACACACAGTACATCACTGCCCCAAGGACAGCAGCAGTCGCCTCCAGGGCAGGCTTCAGAGAAAACACAACTTTCCTGCCCACTAGGCACCACACCGCACACTTACCAGCGGCAGTTCTAGCTCAGCAAAGGCAAAAGACCTTGTTCTTCAGGAAGCTTTTATCCCAGAGGCAAGTGCTTTACTAGGGAAGTGCATTCTTCCTGCTGGGTAACTGCCGTGCCACTTCAAGCACTATTTGATTCTCAAACCGGTTTTCTTATTTCCTCAGCCCTCAATTTCCCCGTTAGCTCCGAAGAAAACACAGGCTGCATTTGTCAGCTTGTTTCAAGCAGGCAGGAGAAAGGGAAAACGGAAAGCAATAAACTGCAGTATGTTGCTCTGCTGGATAAATCAGGCACCAAACAAATCAGCAACAATTTTTTTTAGGAAACACTCCTGTCAATTGTAATATACAACTTAAAAATGCTGCTGTTATTCAGCATAATTCCTGTGCTCAGAGGCCTCAGTAAAGACTTGTACTTCTCCACATTTCTGCCTAAATCCACATATCTCCATGGCATATTAAATGCACAGTCTTCTGCACGGTCCAAACTACTGCTGGCTACACACCTTCAGAAGCAGCCGTTTTCAGCAGGCCCTTCATAAACCTCTTTTGCCGGCTAATAAACCTGTAAGAGGAAAAGGCTCGGGGCTCTAGTGTCTCCGAATCTTATAGGACATGCCTATAAAAATCAACACAACTTAAAATTTGGCAAATTCAGTGGACTCTAGTAGAAAATTTTGAGTACAAGTTAACTCAGGACATTTGGAAATTACTCTGGGGGAAAAAAACGTCCTTCCCTCTAAACGGGAAACTCCTTTTGTATCCCAGGTTTTTCTTGAATTTTGTGTCTTAGTAACGGCAAGCAAATAAGTTCCTGCCATATGGGCAAGCCCATACAAACCAAGGCGGAAATTTTATACTTAGGATACCTTGAGACAAAGAATCTGGTCAGAACCTCAGCTGTGATTAATTGATGTCACTACATTAATGAACTATTACTATTAAACTGAGGATAAGATTACTTGAAAGAACTGGGTTGGTGGATGCTGCTGATTTTCTTTCAGCAAATATTTGATGACATGATTAGGTAATATGGGCTTGTTCAACGAGTTTAATTACATTCTGGTTGAAGAAGTCTCCTCTATTCTTCTACATGCCATGGAAAGGAGGAGACAAAACAATATTAGATTGTGAATGGCACAGATTTCACAAAGTGAGTGAAATACTGTTTAACCAAGCAGTTACCATCTTCTAATTAGATTTATAACTAGAATCAGGCCATGCAGAGGGAAAATCAAGAGCATAAATCTCAGCAAAAGGATTTCTGAAAGATTTGGAAATATAGGATGAAATAAAAGGTGATAATGTAATAGAAGAGAAGAAAGCAAGACGGATATGGAAAGTGTCGCAAGTGCTTAAAAATAAATTAGCGTGTGCCCAAGGGTCATGTCTGCCATTTCACACTTAGACATACCAGGACTGGAAAAGGCTAGCAAGGATGCAAAAAAGAAAAAAGTGCTTGAAGCAAGAGTAGATATGAAAGAGATGCAACAAAAGGAGATGCAAAAGAACATAAAGGTTAGCAAAGGGAAGCTGGGGAAAGAATGAGGAAACAGAGACAGAAAAACCCACATGAGTGACAACAGAATTGCTCAGGTTCAGTCCTGCGTTAAAGCTCCCTCATGGCTTTGGGACCAATGCTGGCTCATACATGGCCAGCTCAGAGATGGATGCCTGCATCAGACCTCACGGACACGTCTTAAGATCTAACCCTGATATGAGAGGAAAGAAATCCTAATCCTTTGGAGAAAGATGTGCATTTAGTTGGGCATAAAAAGACTCTGAGGCCGGTGACAGCATGTGGGTAATCTTCAACTCAGGCCCAGCGAGGCCCAGAACATTGTGAGGGCAGACCTGGAAGGCATGAAGCCTCACACCACATCCACGGGAAGGGGGCAAAATTCTGTGATCAGCCACAGATGAGGAAAAGGGGGGGCTGGCCGCTGCAGCTGTTTCCTGAAAAATCCTGCGTCTATACAGTGCTTTGCCACCTGGGTGCCAGGCTCTTCCAAGGGCTCTCCAAGTTTAGCCACAAGCCTGGCTTCCAAACCTGCCATGATCTAAACCCGCAATGTCATTTTGCACAAAACTCGCATGAACGTCTGACTTCTTGTGCTTGCTTCTTGATGCTGACTTGGTCTGTTAAGGGTACTCCAAGCACAGCTGGTGGCTCCTGCCAGGAACATGCTGAAGAACGATAACACACACGCCGGTGTATTCTTGTACATCAATATTTCCAGGTTTTCTCTGCTGCACTGAAGGACCCACTAAGCAGAGGGTTAAAAGACAGTCCCCGTTTTGCCATCCTGCCTTCCAGATAAACTAGACACTTGCCAGCTGGCCCAGAGAAAGCGGAAGAAGGAACAGCAGACTGGCTGCGGGACCAGGGAAGGCTTTGCGGAACGGGCACAGCTTAATACACGAGATGCACTTTAGGTGCCTGTTTCCTCGTGGTTTGTGTTTCTTCTCAACCATCCTGTTGTGACTACAGAGCTTAAGCTGTTTGCGGCAGGCTCTGCCTCCTGCATTAAATATCCAAGCAGCAGCTGGCAGAGCAGAGATCTGGTCCTGCGTGGGTTTTGCTCCAGACGTTACATTAGCAAATAGCAATAAGTGATCAAAAGAGGAAACTGAAAGGAAGCAACTTAACGCAGAAAATGGAGAGGAAATGAGAGATCCCCCTGGGGACCCTTTTTGCCGACTTGCTCGCCAAGCCCTGCACTAGCACGTTGCCGTGTTAACTCCACTGGGTCCAGCGGAGGCAGGGTTGCCATGGAAGTTGGAAACTCCGTTCCTTGAGCGCTCTCGTGGAGCCTCTGGCCCCAGCAGCCGATTCTTTCTGCTTGCTCAGGAAGCAGTGTCCTGGCGATATTTCCTTTCTCTTTCATTAAAAGGTATAACCAAATTACGAATACAAAGAATTAGAAGGCGGAGATATCTCACAGCTCTCCATCTGCGCCACTTGCTCCCTCCTCCCATAAAACAAATAAAAATTGAAGTAATTTAAACTGGTGCCTTGCCAAGAACATCTTTTTAAAATGCATTCATTGTCATTAGGACAGATGTCCACATTCCCGTAACATTTCAGCTTAGCTTCTCAGCCCTGAAATAGCATCCCTAAAAAAACTGAGGAATGTCTTCAGTGAATTGACATGTGGGTGCCAGATCCTGATCTCACTTCCACCAGTGTAAAACACGGTTAGCAGTTCTGCACCACATCAGGTCTGGGAGAACTCCCCTGTTTTCAGTTATCGGAAGTTATTCACTGACCTAACTGATACCATAACACAGCCCAGGAAGCTGTAATTGGGATCTGAATCCACTGTTTGATCCGTACATATTTTCTTGATCATTGCTAGGCATCTTCATTACGATACACAAATTTTGTTCTGGCTAGACTGCTGGCCACACTACCACGCATTTCTTTGAACATTACGGCAAAAACTGAGCCACAGCGAAGCTGTAGTTCCCTGAACATTGCAAGGCAGCAGCAGACAGCCACTGCCGGAATAAGCAGCCCCCTGCCCCTCTGCTGCAGAGAGCCGTCCCTGCGCCAGCATCGCTGCAGCCCCAGCACAAGGAACGTGCAGCTGTGTGCTGAACCCGGCAGGAACTCCTCCGGGTTGAAATGCATCCGGCAGAACAGAAATGTTCTCTCTCAAATTCTTTTGCCTCTACACGCTGCTGCCAAGCCCCCTTACCCACGTCAGGGTTTGAGAAGCACCAGTGCGAGCTGTGTACATCCCTCGTCTCGGACTCAGCCGAGTCCTCAGTTTGGCATTCTCTACAGAAGACCCAGCTGCATACCATAAATCCTGGAAAGTATCTGCTTTCTTGCACAAAAATCCTATCTGTGGCCAGAAACTGAAAGGGTCTGGATCATATCTTGTTCCACGCTATCTGGGGGAAAAAGAAGAAAACAGCTAATTATGGCCTTCACCAACAAAGCAAACCTACAGCCCATCTATAGCTTCTCATAACTCTTAAACCCACTAGTACGCTATAAACCATCACCAGCACAACTGTGCAGCACAGGAAGAGACACTAACGGGCTTAAGTGAACACGGGCATTTTTATACCTTTTCTGTTACCTGATCAGACTAAAATATTGACTCAGGGCTGCTGCTGCTTTTCCCCAGACAAGGAAGTCTGTCGGTACAGCAGAGTGAACTGAACTCAGATTCCATTTGAGCAGCGATGGCAGCACTTAAGACCATCTTCTCTGGAAATGTTCTTGCCACTAAATATTAACAAAACCTTTATATCAGAGGTCGGTGGGGTTTGAAAAGAAAAATAATATGTATGGAAGGAGACAAGCAAAGCAAGAGAAGCTGGAAAAGAATCATAACTAAGTGGTAAATGAAAGGAGTGATTTATCTGAAGAGGGTGTCAACAGATGTGCTGGTATATTTTCATGAGTGATAAATAAGCAGAAAAGGAGGAATAGGATAGATACTGAGAGAAAGCAGAGGGGAGAAAGAGGAGAAGTGCAGCAGGAGGAGAGAAAAAAGTGTCTTAGATAGCGAGGGGGCACTCTTCAGGACAGAACTAGTAGAAGAGTCACTTCCACGAGCGGGAGCCATCACCTCTCTCACACCAAGTGCAGCTCTGCAACTTTCAAACCCTCCCGGTGCTGCTATATGCCAACCAGTGATAAATAACGAAGGCCTATACAAAAACCAGAAGGCACTCGCGCTGAAGCACTGCTGAGATTTTAAGGCGCAACACTGGGACTAGGTAATAGCTGTGCCAAAACCCCTCGTCTGTCGTGTAGCTTGTCACATATTTTCAGCTGATTTGTCAAAAGCACTGCGTTTGGCTCAACGCCTAACAACCTCCCGTTCCTCCCATTAAACAGAATCAGACCCGTGCCAGGAGCTCGTGCATTTCCATCCAGTGTCCTCGTGTTTCCGACGGGGCCTGACCAGCACTGACAGCACATTCAGGGCGTTACCCACAGGAACAACAAACTCCCCGAACAAACTCGTACACACGTAACGCCAATGCGACCAAGCGCAAACTCAGAATAAGCCTCGTGTCTTCCTTTCCCTCCTCTCCCATAAGCAGTGACTTTCTTCAGCAGGAAAGGTGAGGAAGGCACGCCAGGAAATGTGAACCCATGTCACTCATTATTTCTTACGATAAACTATTCAGAGACGTTAGGATATTTTTCAGAACTCTGCTGTAGATCCTGGTGCCAACAAAACCAAACATATGACAAACCTGGGACTTGAGACCTGTGTATCAGTGAAAAGCAATTTGCAGACTTGCTGCCTTAGTTTTCCCCCTTAAATGTCCCACATTCAGCATACTTTGTTTGGATTACTTTTGCAATAGCTACAGGGGGAGGCACTGTTCTCACAAGCAATTTCTGGTTTGGGCACCCCAGCGAAAATATTTTCAAAGAACTCAACATTCAGAACGTGGGCGTTCCAGTCTTTGACACGATCGGGCAATCCGCTTAATGGGCCTCCACCCGGACACCTCCAAAGCTGGACAAATAAAACATATGGTCACTGCTAAAGGCTGCCCACCAAGAACAGTCTGCATGATTTATCTCCCAATGCTCTTCCAGACCTAAGACAAATCACAATGGTAGTTTTCAGGCAACTTTTTTTTTTTTAGCATTTGCCCTGAATACCTTCCTTGACAAGAAAATAATATTCTTCACCAGAGAGCATCTCACTTTTTCTTTCTTATCCAAGACCATATAAATGTTTCTGGATAGACATTTAACCATTCCTCTTGCTCTTCTTTTCCAGATTAACAAATTAGGGTACAGAGAAATTAAATAAATTCACGAGGTCACCTAACAAGTCAAGACCAAAGCAAGAGATAGGACTACAGAGGCCTTTCTAATTGTTACACTGCGATTGAGAAAATAACTTTGCTTAGAATCTGCTTAAGGAAGGAAATAGCTTCTAGCTAAAGAATTTGCATCTTGGCTTATATAAATGAATAAATCAGAGTCAGTGGATTTTACTTCTTCCTACATTTCACTGTTATCTTGGGTTTTATATTCAAATAACAGTGTTCTGACTAAGTTCAATGAAAAGCATTTTCGTTTTTCAGAGCAATTACTTCATTTAAACTAGTGCTTCAATTAACCAAAATGCTTTTTTTTTTTCCAGTGGGCAACTTCACTTGGAGACATTACTGATTTTCTGAAGGACTATTTAATGAAATTTAATAGAAGTGTCTTTGATTCATTCTTAATCAACTTATAAATTTTTCATTTTTAGAAACATATTAGGAAAACCTTTAATTTCATATTTGCTTATTTATTTATTCAATTTAATTTCAGTCTTGCATTTAAGTACTGCTATACTCCTCAAAATATTAAAAATCATATAACCCAATTATTATTATTTAAAATCGTTGCACATTTAGAGCAAAATATTTCAGTTAACTCTAAAAAGTATTTGATATTCTAATTACAAGAACCTCTTGGAATGAAACCAGAATGTAAAGGGTCAGCTTACTGTAATTTTCAACTGTTAAAGGAATTTTGAATTAGAACATAAGTAGCAGCTTCCAGTGAATTTTTCTCTGTAAAGTATCAACACCTTTGAAAAATGGAGAAAAATGAATGAAAGTATTGTCATAGTCTTAAATACACCAGTAGAAATGTTCCACTCAATCACGAGAGAGAGAAACAAAAGATGCGAGAGCCTTTGATTACCCAAATGCAAAGCCAGATCACAGAAATGCTGACTTTATCTGAAGCACTGAGACTCAAGAGTTACTGTCTAGCTACCCACGACTGCTCCCACCAACAGGAAGTCACCCACCTGGGGCAGCACGCGGTTTTCCTCCTCCAGCTGTCTCCCTCTTGCCTCTAGCTGCCTAACATAGGACAAGGTTGATTCTAAAAATAAAAAGAAAAAAACTCTCATTATCCACATAGATCTGCTTGTGTAGACTAGTGCCAGAGCCTGTGCCACATGCTGACTTAAACATGCAGCTCTGTTCCTCTCAAGGGCACTGCAAATAATGCTGGTACTAGAATTAATCCAGTTCTTTGTCACTTTTGATTCTAAACTACTGCACTTTAAAACAATATTTATAGTCCCTTCTCAGACAAAGGAAACCTTACAGAAAGGCAACACAGACTTGATTTCTTCTATCCCATACCCCAAGCTCTGTGAGCTTGGACAAGAGCAATGCATTCTTCTACAGGGTCACCACTTCAAAACTCAGAAAGAGAAGACTGTCTTCTGCTGGCAGATGCAGCCAAAGAGGTCCCTCCACACCAGGAAGCGGAGGGCTGGTGCAGCACATGCAGACTTCCCATGCAAGCAGTGATCCAGCCTGCAGGGAATACCACAGCTAGCCAGCACGGAGGCACAAGGTATAGCCTCTGCTGGGAATCAGATGCGTTGTCCTGGCTTTAGCCTGTGCTGGGAATCAGTTGTGTGCATCTCCAGGGTCCTGAGAGAGCTTGGAGTCTGGTTGATAGAGTGCACAACCGCCTGAGACACAGCATTCTTACAACTATTATTCCTCGTGCAAGCTAGGGCAGCACCGTACTAGCATATGCTCTCGTAAAGCTGCTTGGCTGCAGAGCAAAATCCCACCCACCCTACTCACGAGTAACATCACTGGCCTTCATAAGATAAATCGATTGATTATGGAGAATAACATTTCCTGTGGATATGAGTATTGAAAGAGCATCTGAATGTTTCAATCAATGGTCTTATTTCCCCCTGGAAAATGAGTCACGGTCTGTTCCGTTCCCAAGAATTTACTGTAAGAAGAGTAGATCCAAGATCCATCGCTAGAAGCATCTGAGAGGTTTTGTATCACACATTTTGGGGGGCACACAGAAATTCTGCCATTAAAATACTGTACCTAGAAAAAATACATGCCTGAGAAAGTAGTTGGTCACTGTAAGAGAAAAGACCTCTTCTCAATACAGAATCACTGCTATGACTCTAGTACCTCCTCATAATTAGGTGGAAGTCCACCATGGATTTACTCCTGACTCAACGACCCATTAAACTTTCTTTGAGATGTCAATTCCATTAATTTATATGTACTCACACTACCATGTAACTAGTGTACAAATAGAAACAACTGCATCTCTGATATCTAACTGTATGGAATCCATTGGTGTCAGGGCAGTACTGGCAGTTGATATCAACCTGCAAAGCTGCATTGACACCAGAGCAGTTCTCTGATATAAATTATCAGATGAATTTGTGTACCCTTCTCCTCTGATATCTGAATCACCGTGCCAGCCTGCCCATAAAATAAAAGTGACAGGACATGAGGTGTCACTTATTGCTCTTGTGAGACTCCAGTAGGCTAAAATATGCACGCACGGATAGCGCATGCGAATTTACAGAGCATGAGGACAACAGACAGAAATTTGTCAAGAACGATTACTGCACAGCAAGGCACTGCATTAAAAATAGCATTGTACAACAAAAGGGAAAGAGGTAATCTGAGGTTCTGTGTGCTCTACGGCATAACGATTTTCATAGCTAGTGATGGGTGCATCTCTGGAGAGCTGCTAAGCCCGGTTCGGATGAGCACTTAGAAAATGAACGGCTTATTCAATTAACTATAGACGACAGGGTCCCTCCCATCAAATCAGCTCCTTTCCCAGCAGTAGCGCTTCTGCGAGGAGCTGTAGAAGCTTCCTCACTGGTATGGCCATTAGCGTTGGCAATAGCTCCCAGCACATTTCTTTTCTCCTCTCTGCTGTTTTCTACAGAAGATGTTTTTTTGTGCAACCACCTTTTCCGAGGGACTGAAGTAGGGGCTTTCTTCGGCACTAGCAATCTCCCAATTTGTTGGTTACAATTCTGCTGCTATGTCAGCTTGGGCACCAAGCTCACATTCAAGTCCAACTTCCCCATTATCCACATCTGACAACGCATTGACTAATACCCCAGCTCTGCCCGGGTGGAAGCCAGCCAGCTTTCCTGGCCCCAAAATCCAGGGGCAGGGCGGGCACTGATTTGCACATGGGGGCACAATTGCCTCAAGCTAATCGGATCCACAGGCCTGAAACTGAAAATTAGGTCAGCTACCAAAGGCCTGATCTAGCAAATCCTTATTTATGTGAGCATTCTTGACGTATAGGCTAGATGCATATATATTTCAGTATCTGTTAATGTATTTATACTGTGATGCTATGCATGAGCTTAGAGGAAAGGGAGAGTGGAAAAGGCAGTCAAGGACACAAGAGAACGAGGAACTGAAAACACACAAAGTGAAATGCTGTCATCAGTGATGTCGACAGCAAACCATCCCCAAAAAGTTGCACGTAAAAGTGTTTATGGAAGGGACTATAAAATCCATCTCTTCTTAACTAGCCTGGAGACCAGCAAAGAGCCCTAACTAAAAAGTAGACCTTAAACTGCCTGCCAGAAAATGGTCACCTGTTGTCGCTCTCCTTGTTGTTCCAGGCAAATTTTCACATGAAAATTAAGCAGGTTTAAACTGAGGCAGAACGAACTGATGATCACAATGCTTTATTTTCAACAAGAATATGTATCTGACCTGAAAACAAATGTCTCCCAAAGTCAAGGAGAACAGAAACATAGCATTTCTTCATAACATTATTGTTATCTGACATTAAAGCATTTTATAAGATGCTACAATATATCAGGCAATCACTGCTCCGAAAAATAACCTGAGCAAACAGGATTTTTCAGCTGATGTCATTAGTCATAAAACCTTTTCTGTTTTATCCTTCCCAAGTAGATTTATTTAATATCTATAATTTTCACACAACTGCAAGTACACATAAAAGCCCTGCATTACTTGCCAGATCTTAAATTTGAGTAGTAGACTGCTTATATACAAACTTCCAAATACAGCTCTAAAGGGAGCTCTAAAGCTCTGTCTAAAATACAAAAGGAAAAAACGGTATTTGTATTAACACTATAAAAGCTCTAGTATTGTATTCTGAGTAACAGCACAAAACTGTTAACTGTGTTGAGATCAAATGCAGATAAAAACAGACAATAAATTTGGGTCAACATCTCAACAAGATCTGACCACAGAGACATGACACTGTGGTAGCCAAATTACCAGCTTCATCAGCTATGGGCTTCTTGGTTGCATTATTTGTGCTCCTTCCAGTCTTCCTTTGCTAAGCAGAAGTTTTACTGAAATAACAATTTTGAACAATTTCCATTCTCACTACCAGATTTATACTGAATAAATTAATGTTCCTACATTAATGCTCCTAAATTATATCACTATCTATTAAAGATGGAAAAAACTCCCGTTCTCATATTCTTTCCCAAATATTTCTTTACACATTGCTCCTTCGGGATACATCCACACCGCTAAAGTCACCCACTCTTAGGCCAAGGGGTTCACAGTGGCTCTCGTCCACACCAGTGCAGCCTGCCCAAGTCCACGCTCAGCGAGTTTGTTTGCCCCTACGGCTCTAAGCCACAGATCCCTGCATGTTTTCTTCAGTGCAAAGCATCTGGAATATTGTGAGGAACATGTCCCGTCTTACCGGAACGGTGTTTTTAAGCATGCAGCATGGTATGTATGTGGGACATGACACGACAGAGTGGGAGGTGTACAACGCGTGCTGGGAAAGTGTTAGATCACGCAGGGCGAAGGAAGTTAAACGTGACATGGTCTTGTCTATAACAGCTGTAGAAAGCAGTTCCCAGAATAAAATATCCCCAGGTTTTGTCTCAGAGAGAACTAATCGGTTCACTCCAAAAAAGAGCTTGTGAAGAAAACCTGCAATAAACATGATCAGAAGACCAGGAGCAAACCAAGGAACTAAGTTATAGGACTATTAATTTACCATTAGTGCAGTCTAAGTCTTATTTCAGTGACAAATAATATTCAAATTCATTTGATCTTTCCAGTGGAAAAAAACGGAAAAAACTTTGCAATTTCACCAAATGAACTTCCACAGTTTAGCTTCCCATGCTCTTAAGATGATTGCAAATACGATCATTGTGCAGTGCTTCATTTCAGGAATGAAACTCAAATTCTTTTCCAAATTATTATAGCGACAATAATAGCTTGCTTTTAGCGAAATTCAGTGACAATCTGCTCTTTCTCCAAATCCATCATTCTAACATGTTATTAGAGAACATCAATATTGATGTAGCTGATCTCTTTTTCTTTTGACATCTACGCTCTTGAAGCTAGTAGATATTTTGGGCTTATGTCAAACTGTATCAGACACGTATGTTGCTGCCAAGGGCATATTTGTGCCTTGGCTTTATCCATTTTTTGTGTGTCTATGCCTGATCTCACTCTATTAAATACCTCATAATGTTCTTTAAGCTAGATTATCCTCTGCTCTTTTAGAATGGTTGAAGATGTCACATTAAATTCTAACTTTCTAAAGACAGATTCCCTTCTTTTCTGTTTTTTTTTTTTCTTTTTCCTCCTTTTAAGGCCAGTATTAAAAAGGCATTGATCCAGTGACAAGTAAAGCCAAAAAAGACTTTTCTGTTCCACATCAGCGTTAGCCCTGAGGACGTGCACGTGAGCCTGGCTCCCTTTGGAGACCAGCCTTCCTAGCCCGCACGCTCGCTGCGGCACTTCTGTCTACGCTGCAGAGCACAGCTGGGGGAGAGTCCCCAGCACGCAGGCAGCCTCTCACAAACAAGCTTTCACGCTGCAGAGCTGCACACTCGCCTTCTCTTCCTGTTCTACCCCTGTGCCCCCAGTCCAAGTCACACCAGGGACAGACTCCCCATACCTCACAGGAGAGCTCACCTACCCTCCCCAAAGCGTCCCCGGTCTCCACCCTTCAGCACTTCTGGCTCTCTGCGTTCCTGACTTTCATCTGCTCCGGCTGGTGCCAAGGCAGGGATCCAGCATGGCAGGATGAGCTGCTCCTTACTGCAGCTCCACTCTTCCAGTGGAGATGGCGGTAACATTTCAGCCCTTCTTGAGAGGAAGGCAGCAGGGTGCACTGCAACGCAAAGACGCCAGCCATGCTGGGCCGCAACGCAGCAGTGTTGAGACACCTGCAGCATCCTGCCGTTGCGAATTCCCTCTGGTAAATGGGGTCACGTAGATGGGGGTAACTAGCGTAAAGCCTTGCACTGCCCAGGCACTGAGGTGATGGAGGCTGTGGAGATACAGAAATAGGATGCTATCAGCTCCGAGCAGGCTCCTTACCAAGGGGTCTACTACTAACCAGCTGGTACTAGCAAGTAAAATGTCAGTACCGCAACACTAGACTTGCATGGAATTATTAAAAACGAGCCGCCCTTAGGACAGCGCAAATAGGCACTATGCCTGGAATAATACTGGAGATTGAGATGATGGGTTACTCAGAGCATGCTAGGTTCCCAAACTGCACTCATATATTCCTCACAGGTGCGGGCATCTCAGTCAAAGCAAAGGACACTAGCTGATGGTCTTGTGGACTGAATGGCCTTACAGGATGGTTTGTGATCAACTGCTGTTGGTTGTACCAAGTCTCATGATGCCAGGATGCTAAGCAGGTCTCCTGTTTACCCATTTGGAGAAGCAAGGTCCTTTTTTCCCCTCCAAATAAAGTGGTGCTTTCTAAGTAGCCCCACAATTTTCAGGTCTTAAAAGGATAACCAGAAAACACAACTGTCACCATTGGCACAGGTACCATCACGTCTACCATCATAAAATTTGAGCAAAGAAGAAGAAACAGGATGTTTTGGGCACCACTTTTCTCATATAGTCATGATAAACCACGGAGAAAAGTGATGCAGGGCTGGGGATTGCAAGGCAGCGTGCTCTGGCAGTTTACAGGGTAACTAATCTGTTCATTTTTCTGTGGCGTATGTGAAGTTGCATATATTGGATAATAAAAGAGCCAACTTCTGTTTCTCTTATCTCTATTACAACCCAAATATTACATTGAGAAAAACAAATTATTAACAACATTAAAACATCCGAAGTAACCAAAAAGATTTGGAAAGCCTGCAGGCTTCAGTCCACAGTATTCCCCATGACCATTTCTGAACTGGAACAGCTGCAGCATCTTCCCCTCATAGTTCCCCTGCAGAGCTTGACTCAGACTCTGTTCCAAGATCCCAGTTTTTGTTAGCTCTGTCCTTGTCACTTCACCTCCTCATTTACTAGAAGCTACTCTAGGGCCTGCTCCTCTAGAAACCGGTGCACTCCCCAGTCATGCTGATTTGTGAGCTCTGCACTCGAGGCAGCAGCTCAAAATCCCCGCAGTAAGCAGCCTGTGGACATGGAGTTGTTAGACTCACAGACACTACCCTTTGCTATGTGACAGACATCTAAGTAATGCACTCTCTTAAGCAGACATCTGTCCACCTGATCCTGCTCTCCCAGCTCCAAATAGGTTCACACAAACACTTTTTTTCCAAAAATCACGTTCCCTGTAACCTCCCTTCTCAGAACAATGTTTAACCAGGACGCCAATATCTTCTTCCAGCCAGCTGATGCGACAGTCTCTTAAACAGGCTGGTAAAGAGAAGACGAGCGGTGCAGAAGATGTGCG
The DNA here is from genome assembly GCF_036417845.1 of Apteryx mantelli. Taxonomy (NCBI): domain Eukaryota; kingdom Metazoa; phylum Chordata; class Aves; order Apterygiformes; family Apterygidae; genus Apteryx; species Apteryx mantelli. Next base: position 1,861,067 of record NW_027118784.1, on the reverse strand, counting down.
GGGAGTAAGAGAGCCCACACTGATGAAATGGGCATGATCTAGCAGGTCGTTTCTGGCACCCTGGAGCTAATGGAAGTTACAGAGACAAGGGGGGTTACAAGGTACAGGCAAATGTGGGACAGCACTGGAGAACTTCCTAAAATATGAGGACCTTTACCCAGCTGTTAGCTCCTCGTGAAACAGATAGATCAGAATCCCATACAAAGGAAAAACTCAAGGGTTCAACCTATACTTCTACTTGTTCAAGAGAGCTTGGGCGCCAAGCGCAATAAGGCAGGTGGAAGGGATATTATCTAATGCCTTTATATTTGAGGTAAAGTAAGGGTAGAAGATGTAATACCTCTAGTACTGACATAAGCTCGGAAAATAATCCATTAAAACTGCTTCAACTCAAGAACTAAAACTCTGTTTTTCTGGATTTTTAAAAAATGTTGATTCCAAATATACTAATAATAGTTCTCTGCAAAAATTGACCACTGGGTATCTACATACCGCCTTTTGATTAACTCTAAACAATAAATCATCAGCGCAGAAGATACTAGTTGCTTCATTGATGTTAAAAGAAGGTTAGAGTTTCCTAACTTTGAAGAAAAACTGTAATACAGTGGATAAACAAAGCAGACAAGCCACAATAAGAGAGAAAATCCTCCAAGATGAAAATACTTGGAGGCTGGAGGTATTGGGAGAAAAGTAGAACACTGTTTGCCTTGATCCTAGGCATTTACTTATGGCCACTGTTGGAGACAGGATGCTAGGCCAGACAGAAAGCCGGTGTGGAGCAGCAGGCTGTCCTGATGGCCAGAAAACAGAAGAACACGATTTCATGAGAATGCAAACATCATCTTGGTTCTGTTAACAACAACATTTTTTGCTTGGAAGACCAAGTGACGCTTCGTAAAACAGAAATATGTGCGTTTATCACAGTGTGCCTCTACCAATCAGATGTGCCTATGCTTGCAAGTCAGATTTAAAACAGATTTCCATGCTTATAAGGGCATTTAGGTGGAACTTGGACTTCCACATCAAAAACTCTAACCTTGAAAAAAATCTGCTTAAACACCATCTCCAAGCTCCTTGGTCACATCACATTTTAAACTGTAAAATTTGCCAGGGAACCTGTTACGCCTCTGGACTTGCCTAAAATGGCTCCAGCTTGACAGAGCAAAGGAGCTCCGAGTGGAGCTGGCACCTCAGGCAAATGTTCGACACGCCAAGCCTCAGGCTTGGTGGGAGAGGAAGGGACCGAGGCAGAGCGGATAGTCTTTCCCTTGCTTGTCGACCATGCAAAAAATTAATTGGAGACTAAGGTAAAAACAGAGCATAAAAGGGACAGCGAAGCTATCATCCTAAGAGTCTGGTCCTCAAAAGCAAGGCAGGAAGAGACCTACTTCTGCATTTCAGAAGAGACAGAGCAGGCTGCGAGCAGACGGGTGCAGGACTACCTTCCCCCTCTGCCCTTCCCGGCAGCAGCCCCCGGGCCGGGCCCCCCTGCGCCGAGCGGGGGCTCAGCCTTCCCGTCGTTTCGGGCCACCGTGCCGAGACGCCCAACTAACTTCATAGACTGCAGACCGAGGGGAACAACGTGCGGACCACAGACGTCTCTTCTCCCGCCCTTCAATGGCGCTAGCCCTCGCCAGTAAATATCCCCGACAAATAATACCTCCCCGGCAGAAGGAAGCTGTGCCAGCGTCATTTCTAGTATTCACTTTTCTTCTAAATGCACCGACTCAGGCTCTCGTAATACACAGAAAATTGTTAAGATGCGAGCTCTACTAACACAGAACAATAAATATTTTACACAGTAGTACATTTACGCAATCCTGTTGCATTACATACACTGGATTTCTCTGTGATCCTTCCTGCTACTAGAACACCTGTATTCAGCACAGTAAAAGCAGAACCACTTGATTTTTACTTCACATTATATATATATAATATAAAATATAATAGAAATGTAATATATGTATAATATAAAACACATACACATATTTGTGTTTTCATCACCAACTACTGTATCAGTAATTTCTTCAGACACCATAAGAGCTCTCTAGTTTGTGTCAACAAGCACAGCCCCCCCCAAGTAAAGGGCAGCTGGCACCAAGACCAGAGGCATTAAATTGTCGCTGGTGTCAGGACCACGGCTGCTGACCCCAGTTTGAAACCTGCCTTTCTGAGTAAATCCCAGGTCATCTTCATTTCTTTATGTCAGATGTAACCACTTCAGGAAAAGGGACTGCCTCGGGCGATGTGTCTGCATGCTGCCTGTCCCAGCAGAGCTGCGATGCTGCCTGGCCCCATACACAGGCAGCGAGTAAACCAGCAGCCACTAAGGCAAGTTCCCTAAGGAGACGCCTGCGACCTGCCCCACTTCGGCAGTCTGGCCTTGGCTAACAGCCGAGCAACGTCCCAGCTAATCCAGTGGTAACTCTCACGCTTTCGCAATGATTAATGTAGTGGGCATATCTATACTGCGAGTGTTGTAGTGCTGTACATACAGTACTGTACGTGTGCATACGGTGAATGTATTTACACTGTAAATGCTGACATCCGCTGTAAATCCACTGTTGCTGACATGGATTTACTGTTTAATAAATTACGGGTCGGATTTTGAAAGGCAGCCAATGCCCGCTCTGTTCTCCTTGAAGTTACCAGGAAAAGTCTCTCTTGACTTCAGCGGAAAAGTTAGAGGAACACTCAGAATTTTTTTTAAATCCTAACTTACATGGAGATGTAAAAGCTTACAAAATGGGTATACACAAATGTAAATTGCTCAAACAATTCTTTAAATTTACCTCAGAAAATAATTTTGCAGTTTGCAGGTATTTCACTTCAAAGCCACAGCAGACATGAAAGTCAAGAGGAGCAGAGAGAGAGAACTGAGATTCATGACTCTCTTTGTTTCTTAAATCTGGACATAATGCATAATGTTTGAGTCTTAACCTAGACCTGAAGTATAACACATGGCAGCACAATGTTTCTTACAGCAAAAGGAGCTATATCTTGTAGCAGTAACTTATAAAACTTAAGTAACACGAATAATTAAGAGGAGATTAACAGAAATATTAAATAAATAATATGTTGCATTAAAATAGCATCACATTTAGGTTTTAAAACTCTTAACAGATAGTGTAAGGAATAGTAAAGCACTTAGAGCAAATAATTTTTACCTTCACCAAATAATCTAACGGTTTAGTGTGTTTAAAGAAGTAACTACCATACACCCGGACTTTCAACATGACAGAATCTGAGAGGCTGTATATAGTTTTCTGTACGTAGAAGAGGAAGTACCATATCCTAATGCTACAGACATTCTTCCCAAACATTGGGTTTTCTTAAGGGCAACTTACAAGAGCAGTTCTGTTAAATAAATAAGGATCAAAATTGCTACCTTTGGTCATGCTGAGCTCCCTTTACTCAGGACCTGATCATGCACGTAAACTCAAGGTTGGCATTAAGAGCAAGTACAAAGCCTTGGCTGCGCACCACAGCTCACAGGACCAAAGCCCATCAGGACAAAACCCCATTTCCTCAAGAAATGCCCAATTCATTTCAGAAGTATCTCCCATCCAAACACTAACACACGCACCTAAGCGTGATCCTAAGTACCTGCGCATTTAGGTACATCCAAGAAGCCATATCCCAGTGAAGAATAGTCTCTGTCATACTCCTGAGCCCTTTCACCGCCTAGATGAAAAAGAGCAGACGTCAGCATCTGCAATTGAAACTGAACGAATAGGATTTGCTTGCCCTTGAGGCAAAGGCAATAGTTATAAGAATCTAGCAATTAATTATTACTAAAATGACTTCTTGCATGAGCCTCTGCAAAGGTATTAGTTAAATGAGGGGCGTTTAAATTACAGTGAGACACTTGCAGATTCATAGTTATTTGGATGCGATAGCTCTCAGTAAATGCTGTCTGTTGTAAATCATGACAACGGAATATATTGCAAAACATGCTAAGGAACAGATGACATCTGAAGCCAGCAACAGTTTCAAATCGCACATGGTGGACAGATGTCTCTGTATTTCAGCGGTCACCTTCTCAAATTATTCTTCGGACCATAATACTGAGCTCTCAATAGGCAGAGCATCTCCTATCTGCAAGCGCATTCATTTTATCAATCATCTGATTTGTGGCATTTGTGGCATTTGTGGCATTTGTGGCATCTTCCATTACCACCCATCATGAGACACACCATCCTTCAAACATTGTTACATTGTCAGCACTTTTGTACAAGACGACTTTTTAACGTATTTTTCTTTGCTTTCCCTATAAAGAATTAAAGATGAGGAAGGTGAGAAAAACATTCCACTTGCTATATCTTTTCGTAAAACTCTGATCAACTGCTTTTCGTGTAACTTCTAAAATGTGCCTTTTATTATTAATTCAGTGGATCAGAGAGCTCCTGTAAGACCTTCAGAGACTCTCTAGAACTATGTGCAGTTTACAAGCTTTAAGCACGTGTAGTATTAGACAGCTGCAACGGTTTATTCGGTTTGGGGCATTCATTTTTTCCCCACATATGCAAAACGGTCACCTCCAAGATCACAGTGCCTCTCACCTACCGCCCACAAAAACTGCACGCTAACCATCTTTATGTGACTTTTTGCTTAAAGAGAAATGCTGCAGCATCTATGCCACAGGTAGATTTTAACAACCACAGTCACGTTTGTATTCTCTCCAAACGCTCCAGCTCTTCCACTCCCTTGACATCTCCATTCTCCCAAAGATGAAGTCACGTCAGCACTGTTAACTGATCGGTAGGAACTAAGTTTGTCATGGACAAGATCTGGCCTGGCAGGTGTGATGGTATACGAAAGAGTAAAAAACAGGAGACTGCCTTTTCTGGCTGGATCTTACATTTGGCACTACCACAACCCAAGAAATTCTGTTTCCTCCCAGCACCCAATTCCATCTACAGAGCTATGGGACATGCTGAAGGGGTGATAGCCTAAGTACGTGCCTTTGAGGGACTCTTCGAGGAAATCCGTCTGCTGGCATTCGTCCCTAGGCAACTATGGAGCGGCTCCATCTCTTTTGTGGAACAATCATAACCGAGCCAAAACTGCTCTGGTTTCACATCACCGGAGATTGGAATCTGCTCGGAAGGTACAGCTGAAACATACCCCGAACAACCGGTCTGACCACTACTCTGGAGTTCTAATAACAGTTGTTTAAAAGAGCATCAAATGCATCAGCGGATTTTCAAAGCAAACCATCGCCACCAGGAGCTGGATTTAGAAGCCCTACCTTTACAGAAAGATCAGTGGTTGTCTCATGACACCTTCAAAGTCAGATCTCAACTGAGATCTTCATGGTGAAAAGCCTTGAAAGCAATGGTATTTCCAAGATGCTATTCAATCACCCTCCCTTACTTCTCTCCTACACAAAAATAAATTGAGAAAGACACTTTGGGGGATATCATAGGATCTAAAGAACAGATAATGGAACAGTGAACCTTTCACTGCCAGGACACCAGAGACTTCACACAGCAGATTTCACCCAAGAGTGATTTTTTTAATGTTTCCGTCCTACACCTCTAGAAATAGGGCTTTAAGAATATGATTTTCACATTCCCTCGGCTTCGGTGTTACTCTAAAGAGAGACTGCTAAAGAAAGCTCGATTACCTGGGACAAGAGAAAAAAAGACTTAAAAAAATTAAAAAAAAGGTTTCAGGGCAAGTAAGTTAAATGCAGAGTGTACACGTATTTGAGAGACACATTTATTCCATACAGTTGTATTTTTTCCTGTATTTTTCTCTTTACACAATTCTGTTTAAAATTAACAGGCAGATGGTCAAAATATTTTAACTGTGCACCTATCTCTATTTTTCAGTATCTGAGTGCTCTCTGATTGAGAATCTCTCTTGAGCAATTTTTTGCCATTTTAGCAAATACCCAAATAGGAGCAAACTGAAGAGCAAAACAAGCTGATTGCCAAATTTTTTCCAAGTAAAAAGCACAGCCTGTGGCTTTACCTACCTAACGGGGTCAGGATTTTCCAGCCCAGCAAGTGTTCAGAGAGCTGGCGCTGGTAGAATCCGTGCCCTGGTCTGGCAACAGTTCACCAGGCAGCACCCCCACATCCAGAGACCTGGTGCTTTCCATGAAAACCTTGTCCTGCCTGGGAGCTATGATCAATGTATCTGGGGTTCAACCTGTCAGAACTCCTGAAAAGTTTCAGCCAAGTTTTTCATGCAAAGTGCCAAAACTTTCTAAGTTCCAACACACTAGTCTGCCAAAACACTGCATAATCCAGACTTGCAAATCTTTCACTCTTTCAGCATAAACACCCTGTCAGGCGACAGACAGGTTTAGATGAATGCCATCAGAACCAAGGATTATAGTATTTCACTCCTGACCAAAATTAGGGTAATATATCACCAGAAACCTAGCCCTAGTGCACCAATGAACCCGTAACAAACCAATAGTAACAGCTGTAAACAACATTATTAATATCTGACACTAACTGCTGAATGTAAATATGCTGGACCTTCCCTGCAATTTGATGCAACAGGAATGCATGCAGTGTGGGCACGTGGGTCCAAGTCACCTCTCTTTCACAAAGGAAGGAATTTGCATCACTAGATCAGGTAGACCCAGGAGAAACATCAAGGGCAGGGAACAGTCTGACAATGAATATTCTGCCTCAAAATAAACTGATGGTGACTTAATAGCCTACTCCCACCTCGCATAATCTGCTGCCAATAAGGCTATGAATGAATGAATGAAACTTCTGCACCAGAAGAGTAAGACACTTTCCGTGTGATACTGGGCACTGAAAAAACAAAAAGTTTGTCTAGTAAAGCTATATAGGAGAACAGAACTGAAGATTTCTATTTTTCATTATGTAAATTGAACAGTTTATAGGACAAAGGTCTGTTTCATTTTCCATTATTGCAATTTATACTTTAAAAAAAACCCAAGAGCTTTGCATGAAACACTCTTTGCAGGTTCTTTTTCAAGTGGGCTATGTTAAAAACATCTCCTGTTAATATTTTCAATATTGTTCCCCAGTAGCTCTAGAAAGATCTAAATTTTCAAGTACTTTTGCTCAAAGAAAAGGCTGTATATGAAGGGAGCAGACAACCTAGCTGAGTCACACTGGTTCCAAGTAAAAGTACAGAGTATTTGATGACAAATGTGAAATATATGTCCCAAAACCAGTGCTGTGCCACATACCTAAGGAACAACATAAGGAAATTTTTCAGAAAGCAGAAATACCAGTTTCCTTCTGTTTACCTTCTGTAGCGTAGTGAAGACATAATTACCCATGAATGGTACAAAAGGCTGGTTTGAATCTATGATTTTTTCTGAAATGCTTCCAAAATACCCAAATGCAGCAAGGCCCTAAATGAGAACTTCAACATCTCAAGAACATCAATCTTTTGTGAGACTCTTACAGGTTATGTTTTGAGTTGCAGCTGATAATCAGAAGCGGAGAAAAACCTATCTAAAAAGTTGAAGTAGTCTCAGAGGAAAGGGGTGGAAGGAATAGAGATTTGCAGAAAGATCTTTCAAATACCAATTCAATTTTTTAGACATCAGTGGATTTTGTGTGCACAATGATCTTCAACAGGCAAAACGGTACAGTAGTGGTCATCCTTTTAAGGTACAACCTAAACCAATAGTCTCAAAGATTTCTCGGCCATCTGAAAGACATATGGGCTTTTTTTCCATTTTTGCAATGTTACAGATATTTCTTCTACTTTAAAAAACAACAAACGTTTAAGTCAAACTAAGCTCTAAAAAAAATTACCTTCTGATAACAACCACATGCTAAATGGCAGTTGTACAGACACTGCAGTAAGAGATTACTCACATCTGCAAGTAGAAAGCATTTATCAAAATTAGAGTCTTATAAACCATCATACATAAACCTATAGAAAAATCAATGCCCATGGCTTATATTAGCAAGGAGCAATGAATTATTACTTATCCAGCAGATAACAGAAGCTTGCTTTTCCTGAAAAACTCAAAGCCCTTCAAACCATATCCAAAGCCCTTAGAAGTCAGTGAAGGCTTCTCACTGACTTCCATGAGCTTCGGCTGACACCCACAGTCTGTCCTTAATCTTGGCAGCAAATTCTATCACTTCTTTCGGAGAAAATCCAGTGGTTGCTTTAAGTGTGTCTAATCCATGAGGACAAAACTTTAATGAGTTTCTAAATTTATATCTTTAGAAGCAAAAAATATATATATATATTATAAAAAAACCTGTGACCTAGAATCTATTCCAAACCACTGCTCTTCTTTTCACTGGCTCTGCTCACTCTCCCGAGCCAAAGTCGCTAGATCAAATTCATCTCACACACCTGGGCTAATGGACAGAAAATATACTATAATTCTCTTGCCACAAAGAAATAAGGTTTTTACCTTATCCCTCAAAAACAGCAAAGGGCTTGAGCTCTGCAGACCCATTATCACCTCAGGGAAGCTATCACCACATCTGGCTGCAGATGGAAGTCAGCGAATAGCTACTTACATTAATCATCATCATATGATTTGACATACAGCTTGCTAACTCGGTGTGCACATGCATGTGCAGGTGTATATATAAATGTGTGTATCAATATCTATATTATAATTAATCTGCACTGTGATCACTTCCCAGCACTAGGGGAGGGAAGGTTTCACCTTCCAACGAATAAACACATTTTTAACCAATTAGGCAAGCGTGGGAATGGTTATTTCCTGTCTGTCCGAGCAAATGAAAACCATTCAGGACATTCACAAGATAAATTATCCTTTCCACACTGGGAGATGGCAACAAAATTGCTTTGCGAGTTGAATGACTAAGCCCTTTCCTGATAAACTTAAGGGAGTAAACAATTAAGCCCAATAAATAAGCACTAAAACACTGGGAACATAAACTATTTCATAGCGATTCATAGTTTAAGCTAGTTTCATCAACCCGTGGGCTGTACGGTTACAAATGACTAGCTATGTCTCATTCCAACTGACTCCTTATTTCCTTTTACTTAGTAGCTTTTAAATGAAAGTGATTTTCTCTTAGAATGACTTAAATGGCAGACTGCCTAAAAAAGTGTATTTTATTAATTACATTTTTCAGAAAACTGCCTTGATTTGGCAGAAAAAATATTATCTGCAATTTATTAAGCTTGACTCCACAGTTCATTGGCCATCTGAAGTTGCCTGTTTCTCTCTCCATTAACTACAGAGGGAGCCTTGGGTGACTAAGCTCCCAGCTTTCGCAGTCGGGAATGGGAAGAGAGATGGGAGGAATACAGCCTTCAATTCATCAGACTTGCCAGAAAGATTCAGAGACACCAGTCACTACTGAGCCTTTACTCTTCCCCAGGCTTAAAAAGCATAAAAGAAGATTTCTAGGGTCTGGAAAAAAAAATTGGAAAATTGAAACTATATTTGAACTGAAATGTATTTGTCCAATTGCCTTCTGAATTCCCCGCCTCCATAAATTCTTGTTCAGCAAAGGACCACAGACAAAACACTTCAGGTGGATTACTTTAGTTTTTACCAACCTGATGTGCGACTTCAGCTAGGGTTACTGGGATGCCTGTCTTAACTATGGAGACCACATAATAAACCTAAGCGTTCAGCATTCCCCTCGACTCTTTTGGTTTTCCAAAAGAGAAAAATAATGTTATGTAAAGTGGTGGTGTTACACATTTGATGATTGGATGCTCACTAATGTAACACCCTGCTTAGTGAATAAAAATACGTATTTGTGTCTGAAATGCCATTTTCCGTAATCACTAAACCATATGTTTGATGGAAGTTAGACTTCTTTTTTAGGGCAAGGGCTATACTTCAAATTTTCTGCAACTCTACAACCATACATGAAATATTTGTTCCCAAAAAGTATGTCCACATAAAGAATCACAGCAAGTAACATTTGGGTTAGACATTCACCAGACCTTTATAAGGCTAACAGCAAAGCAATGATATAGACAGCCTGAGGAGACTGTAAGATCTTCAGCATTGGAGATCTGAAGAAAAGGTTAGAGAAATATTTGCCAGGAATAGCTGAGACAGAGTTGGTTCTGCCTTAGACAGGTAGATGAGCCAAGGGACCTCCTAAAGTCTCTTCCACATGAATCTTCTACGGTTTTCTTTGTGCGTATGTGGGTGCCTGACAGCATGACATCATTTCCAGATGAGAGATACTAGTTTTAGGAAAAATAAGAATTCAAAGAAATGAGGGATTGAGCAGGCCTTTGGGAACAGTAACAGGCTTATCCTTGATACTCACTGTCCATCCTTAAGGTGGTTTAATAAAGGGCAGGATATTGCACATCACAAAATGAAAGCGAGAAAACACATAAGAACTTCTTGTGTTCCACTGGGTTGGTTTATAATTTGGCAGGTCTCTAATTTAAAGGAATTGAACAGTACTTTCTAGGCAGACTTTATCAACCTGAAAACAATAATATCCTACTCTAGTACCTAGGGTTTATTACATTTCTAGCAAAACGACAAATGAGAGCAAACAGGAACCTTTCACTCGTTTCCACCCAAGAACTTAAATTCCTTCACTGACCCATTTTCACAGTCTACAGGAAACTACAGAGCAAAATCTTTTACTTAGTCCCATTTTTATTTAATTTTTAAATACATTTTATTTACCTTAAAGTCATAAACCAAAGCTGGTAAACAGCTGGGCGAGGGGGCCAATGTATGGAAAGAGGAAGATAATTTACTGTGTTTAGTTATACATACACAGTGTAAAAATTACATAGAAATACGTGAACAATGAACTATGTATTTATGATCACACCGATCGTTAGAGTTGCTCGGTGTAGCTCTCTCTGCATCCCTTTTTTACTGTTTTTCTAGTGTTTATCATCTTTGTGGAAAAGACAATATTCCTTTGTGTTTCGACAGTGCTAGACGCTTTGGGGATGCCACCACAATCTAGCTAATATCTGTCCCCTTAGAACTCGTTGGCTGACACCTACAAGGCTCATTGAGTAAAAGAGAGCAGGAAAGGCCAAAACAAAGCAGCAGAAGTGCAGCAACGAACACTTGCCGCAGCAGAGAAAAAAGTACAAATCTGACTAATTCAGTCTTCTGTGTTCGTAAGCAGATTCGGATATTGCTCTCAAGGCTTGACCTGGAATAACTTATGACTCCATCAGAAAAAGAGCGTGTACCAGGACTGCAGATGACATAGGTCAAGAAGATGTAATTTGATGTTATCACACCCTTTGACTCATAATGGTGATAAAATAGTTACTATTGAAGTTTTGACCTTTTCCCATCTGGCGCCAGGCAGAATCCTAGGAGGAAAACCCTGTCTTTTGTAAAAAAAAAAAAAAAAAAAAAAAAAAAAAAAATTACATATATGGGGTTGTAGAGGAGATAGAGGGGAGATTTTGTCTCATAAAAATATTAAGAAGAAAGTTAAAATAAGAGTATACTAGACATCTGAAAAATAGGGATTTTTCCATCTCGGCATACTCTCTGGGCAAAACGCTTTGGGAAACCTCTATTCCACTGTTGTCCTGCCAAGACAGCTACGGAAATATAGACTGGTTCTTACTGAATTCAGTAGCAGGCCCAGTGGTAAAGCAGGGGAGCTTGCAACTTAAATCCTGCTCTATCTCCTGGCAGCATACATCGTACTGGCTTTTGCTCAGCCACCAAATAAGAAATTGGTGCCTCCTTCAATACTTCACCACTTATCCTCTTTCCTAGCCAGCTTGCGTTCAGTACGAAGAGTCCAAAGGCAGCTGACAAGTGACACTGCTTCCTCTTCCAGCTCTAGCATCTGCCTTGCCCTTCTGGGCCATGCACCAGGATGGTCTTGAGAGCAGCAGCTGGCAGTGTTTGAATCTACCCCTTCAGCCCTGATCAGTAGCACTGTCCAGTGCTGTTACTGCTGTCCTTGCAGATGCCAGATGCAACACCACCACATCGCTGGGGTGCAGAACTGGCAGGGGCAGGGACTAAAACCTCCAACCAAACACCTGCACTGTGCCCTTCTTCCTGTTTGGTCCTCCAACTTTTGTCCTGTTTGATCCTGCTGAATACATAATAAGTAAATAATGCCTTTCTCCCATTTGCAGATACTGCTAGAGGGCTTCTCCCTTGTCCTTGTTTCATGCTGATTTTTATTCAATCTCTTTCATAACTCTTCAGTCACATTTTCATATAAAAATGTGCACATCTGTAGGATTTAATCCATATGGTGTTATTTCTGTACATATAGCCTAAACAACATTTCTGCTTGCAAATTCCCTTAATTATAACCATCCACTAGCACTAAAATAAGCCACAGTACCTAATGCTCATAGTCTTCAATCACAACATGCTCAGTATGAGCTCACTTTGTGTGCAGACCAAATGATCCAGACCAGCTCGCTCTATACTGCATATACAGGCAGACTCTTCTGCACTTAGGGCTCCTCACCAGGTGAGCAAGTTTCTGTGCATGACAGTAATCGATTCAAAAAAACAGGTAATACAAACAATTTGTGGAGTAGCACTTCAGGATGAAGTGAAGATCCAGAATAAAAGACTACATACAGCCTTGAAGTGGACAAACTAACTTGCTGTTTCAGGGACACACGAATTATCACACTGGAGATCTGAAGTCAGTCTAGTCTCTACCAGTGATTGGATCAAGATGCTGCAGAGCAACAGGCAAACACTCCACCACAGGCTCATGCAGGTTAATTTGCCCCTGTCCGTAGGGAGCATATCTTGTTCTTTACTGGACAGAAGCAAACAAAATCCTGAAATACAGTTATTCTAGAGCAAAGTTTATTCCATTTAATTATGATGACACTGGACATTCCTATATATCCACGTCTGAGTCTTTTTTCAAATATAACTACATTTTAAGCATTGACAACTTCTTTGGGTAGTAATTTTATTTATATATTTAAACAACAGATGTAGATTTCTTTCATTGATTTTGAATTTCCTGGTTTTGAATTTCATGGAGTATCTCTTACCTTTTCTATGAGAGAAGCAGAAAAAAGCTCCAAAGTGTATTCTGCAGTTATTCATGCTTTACATATTTTCAATCTATTTTCTCTTCTTCCTCTCCTCAAAGATTAAAAATCTTTTCTCAATTGCCCTTCACTGAATCTTTTCCATGAGACAGAGATGACCAGAACTTGACATACTATTTAAGACTTATACAGAATATACATGTATTATCATATTCTCCATAACATTCAAGGTCCCATGCAAGCTAGCATCGCCTTCACGTCTTCTAACCAATGCCACACGAGAATATGACCTCATTCAGCTGCAATGCCCAGGTTCAATAGCAGTATTGATGATGCCATGACTTTAGAGCTATGAAAAGTATCTTAGTTATTTCACATCCCTGTTAAAATTATCCTAGCTGGACAGTATGGCTGTCATATTCAGGCCACATAGAGTGGCCTTGTGCTCTTTAGTCTCAAGAATCCAAATAAATGCCAGCCTCTCTCCCTAGCCTGCATAATACCTTTCTTAGGCACAGGTTTCCATCACTCTTTACAGGATATGCAGTCCTGGAACAATACAACATCCATTTAAGCTACTACAGTAGTTTAAGTTCACCACCGTATACAGAATTTATCGCTCTGAAGACAAGTTGTATCCTTGGTCTTTTTAGTGATCTATCACTGAACTGTGATGAGAACATTGAAGATGCAATCATTTCCCACACTTGATATCCTATAAGAAACAAGTGCACCAAATTTCAAGATTTTAAATTAATGCAAATGTGTAAATGATTCATATCAGTCATCTTGTTAAACATGTCTAGTGTATGGCATCTGGTGTTAACCATTTCTCCTATCATCAAGCTCCAACATGTAACTAGCTAGCTAGAGTCATTGATCCAACACTGTCAACCCTAGCTTCTCACAGAAAGAAAACAACATTAACGTATAATGCTTGAGGTAACAGGGGTATCCACAGCTTCCCCATGAGCAAGCAATTCACACCACCAATGAAAGTATCATGTATGTCATTAAAAATGGAAGAGGGTTAACTAGCACTAGCAAGACAAATCCCAAGATGAAATGGTTTTCAATATGTTGCTTGATACAATATGATGACTTTGCATCAAATTTTTGTGGACAAGTTTATTATATTCAAGCAAGCTGATCATGAATAAGTTTGTTTTGCTGTGGAATTTTTCCAGGCATGACTCACATATTAAGCAAACACTATCCACAATGTGTTTTTACTCCTAAAGGCATTTGAATCTTTTTTCTAAAAAGAGACAGAAGGACAAATATTTGAGACTTCCTCCAGGGGCAATCTTTGTTCAATTGCTACTTTTCCACTGGCTTTTACTTGCTGTACTCACACCTTCATTGTGAATTCTGCAGAGGTTCCCTCTGTTCTCTTTCACATGTCATTCTCTTTTCAGGTGCCCACCATTGATCTAAAGACAGCTTTTCTTATTTGGTAAAAGGGCAACTGGAGGCAGAGCAAGAGTTTAACATTTTCGGTTCCAGTCCTGTTCTGTAGTCAATTTAATCTCATCACCTGCTTCACGCTCCTTTCATTCCTCTTGTTCAGAGACCCATAGACACACGGCAAGAGCTATCCAGAGGCAGAGTGAAACGGCATGCAGCAGGGGCTTAGAGCTGAACTAAGAAAAATTAATTCCAACAAAGGTCAAGTTTTTCACCAGAGGTAACAGAGGGTTCAGTATTGTACTAAAGCGCCCCAAACAAAAGAGCAGCACTTTCTGCATGGGCACTTACAGTACAAACACCTGATCTCCAGGTGACAGACACTGGTCGAATCCAGGCAAGGAGTAGTATTCCTCCTCAGGTGGTCTTTGCAGTTTTATAGTCAAGGTCCCAAAAGGCAACCGGTCACTAAGAGCCAGTGCCAGCGAGGAATCAAGTACTTCACACTCACCTGCGAGGTCAGTACTTTGGTGGTAGTGGGGTCTTCTCTGTTGGAATTTGTAGATATTACACCAGTTGTTCCTGCTGACAGTCCGCAGAACTGGTACAGCAAGAACCAGCGACCGCAGGGAGCATACGCAGGTGCCAGGTGGGAGACCTGCTCTTCCAGTCCCCAGGCCAGCCTTACTAGCGAGGATCAGAAGGCAGAATGAGGAACTTAAAGAAAAGGAGGTAAATGCCTTACATTCACATTGACCAAGTCTCCTTTCCTTTGACCTAACATGGTCCAAAATGAGAGTAAGGACCATCCTGACAGCAAGGGCATGAAAGTTCAGGTAGCCACCTGTGCTACACACACTTTCAGGTGTAAACCAAAGGCAGAGTAACATAGAGGCAGTTCTAACTAAGAGATGGGTCCTGCTGTTTTACCCTGCTACAGTGTCTGCATCATGCCTTCCCCTGTTTTGAAGAACAGCTAAGAGATGACTGAATTGGTCTACATGTACAAATACCTTTTTGCATAGGCTTCTACAGATGAGGTAGACAAGCAAGAGTTTGGAGCCAGCCATGAATACCAGCTGCCATGGCAATAGAATGAAGTGGTTAAAAAAAGCATTAGAAATATTGCGATATTCGCTTTATGGCAGCGGTCTGGAACCAAACCCACAGTATCTCCGAGGTATGCCTGTAGTCATGTTCATATTCAAGCAAGTCCATGTTAGGTACATGGAATTCCCCCCCCCCCCCCCAAAAAAAAAAAAGCAGCTCCGTAGCGGTCTGTGCTTAGCCTGAGGTTAAGGGAGGTATACTATTCACTGCAATGACAGAAGAGTTACCTCCATGCTGTATCTAGCTCTGCATACATCAGGGCTCATCATTTTCTTCCCTCCTCACTACAATGTCTTCACATTTTTAAAACTCTTTCATGAAGAATAGGGAAAAAATGAAAACAGCAAGAAAGATGTATTAATACAAGTAACCAAAAAGCCTCTCTTTTCTGGCTATTACTAAATTGGATTAAATGATCTCCTGCAATCAGAGCCACCTCTTACTGGAAAAAGGAGAAATGAAGAAATGGTTCTGAGATGAGAACTGACCTTAAGAAAAATATCATTATTGCCTTCTTTCTCCAAAATGTTAAACATAGTCAAGTCTGTCTTGATTTCATCAAGATACTCCCTAGGCAAGAGAAAAGATTCCAAAAATACTACAAACACTACGACTATTTGCACTGCAACATATTCCCAGACACTTTCCTTG
This sequence comes from Apteryx mantelli, assembly GCF_036417845.1. NCBI lineage: Eukaryota > Metazoa > Chordata > Aves > Apterygiformes > Apterygidae > Apteryx > Apteryx mantelli. Next base: position 1,844,957 of record NW_027118784.1, on the reverse strand, counting down.
CGATCTATTCCTTCTGACATGACATTCAGAACATCACTAAAGCTCAGTATCAGGCTGTGTCATTCAGCATCTGGCGTTGCAGCAATTATTGAGTTACTGGGATTGAAAGCCTTTCCCTGACTAATCCACATGGACTGAGGGTACTCAGCAGGAGAATTTGACTTCTGAAGACAACACTGATCTTTCTACACTTCAGCACAGGATGTGTTTCTAGGTCCTGCACGTTTAGCATAACTCAAACCAGCCACAGTAGGAATTTCAAGGAGTAGATTATTAAAGCACTGGCATTCTGCAACTATTTACTTTCAGAATACCTGCTATTAATGTCTTCTGTCTAAACAAACATCACCATCACTGCTCCCAGTGCTTCCCAGTTTTCTCCCCTCTTCTTGATCACACTACAATTTCCTTAAAGCTTGACTATAAGTCTTCTTATCATTTTAACTAGTCATTGCATTGTGTGTAAGGAATACTGAGCATCAACTAGATCTTGCACTTTTTCTTTATTCTCCTGCTCTTCTCAGGCTTTTATGATTCCTGCTGGCATTGCTTGCCTAGGAAATCTCAGATCTGGAAAAGGATTTTGTTTCAGTTTCTCTAAGAAAATGGAAAAAAGAAAGAAAGAAAGAAAAGAAATATCCCATCAAATCAATTGCCTTACTTAACTCATTAATCAGTCAAATGTTTTGGGGTGCTTTCTTTGCAAGAGCTCTGATTTTTTTTCTTTCTAGATCAAGAAGAACCAATGCTTCCTCTAAACTGCGTGTCAGCCTAAGCAGGTGTAGAGACAATGCGACTTCATCAACACTGATGGATTTGGTCCTACTTTGTTTTGGACTTCCAGTACAAGACAGACATTGACAAACTGGAGCGAATCCAGGGAGGGCCACCAGAATGGTCACGGGGCTGGAACACATGGCATATGAAGGAAGCGGGGTTGTTCAGTCTGCAGAAGAGAAGGAGAAGGGGGTCTTACTGCTGTCTATGACTACCTAACAGGTGGTTATGGAGAAGATGGAGTCAGACTCTTCTCAGATGCACAGGGAAAGAATAAAAGGTTCCGAGCACAAGGTGCATCAAGGGAAATTCTGATTAGCTATTAGGAAACAAAATTCACAATGAGGGTGATCAAATGCTTGGCCAGGTTACCCAGAGAGGCATGCAATCTCCACCCTTGGAGATACTCGGAGCGCAACTGCACGAGGCCCTGAGCACCCTGAGCTAAGCTGGTCCTGCTTTCAGCAGGAGGTTGGACTAGAAACCTCCAAAGGTTCCACCAAGCTTAAATTAGTCTGTGTTTTTACGATTCCACCCTGATATCACTGAATCAGAAGAGGCCCATTTTCCAGGCTACTTGATTCCTCCAGACAGTTCACTTCTCTCTACAATGAAAACTCACAACTAGTACAATATTTGAGTATAATAGGCAGCTCGTAACTGGCATCTTACATTTAACCTTTCCTTTCCTCTCATACCAAGCAGGGTGATGCAGTTCTCTGCTCTGTTCCTGAGAATGATCAGGAAACATTAATCTCAAGAATGCTAATAAGCTCTTTTCTGTCAGTAACAAAGGACGCGGGAGGCATGGACCTTCTACTGTAAGGATCCAGGGCCTAGCGATCCATGTTCAGGAATAAATAACTAGTGATTGTAAGGAAGCCAAGTCTTTTCAGGCCAATACATTCTCTGAAGATAATGAACTATCCTGACATATTCTGGAACTCTTCTCCCTGTCCTCTGTAGCAATGGGAGAATGGAACCATTCATCAACATGACACAGCATGGCTTCCAAATATTGAGACATCTCGATACAGTCAGCTGAGTAATATCGCTTTCCGTGTCTCTGCTGTTGCTTTCAAAAATGATCTAGTAACAACCAGGGAAAGACAAAGCTGTGATAACTTTCCACAGGCCAGGTGAAAGCACAGACCAGACCAGGTAAGGCACAATTATTCTGAGCTTCGTCTTCTAGCTCCCTAGGGAAAAGTTTTAGGGTTGCTTTCTTCTCACATGACTTTGCTGAATGCGCCATTTCTGACAACAACACATCCTAAGTACTTTCTTTCTCCACCACATTTTTGCCATTCCCTTCTCTATTCAACCAGGAAACACTAAAGCAAATCATATAGTACAAAGTACGTATTCGACATAAAGTGCAATATATCTTAAAGTATGCATCAAAACTAAATGCTGCCTTTGGATGCAAGCATAAAGCTTCTGCAAGTATCTAAGGGAAAGAATTTTTTCAGGATTCAACTGAGATCACCAAGTACAAGTGTAATACTCAAGTTGTCTGAATTGCCAGAGTCAGAGGCTGGAAGCAGGCCTGTACTTTTTGGCAATACAGCACTTCATATGATGCAACACATGGCTCCAGTCAACACTCCTTTCTCTGGTACAGCAGGCAACAAAAGATCAAGCCATTAGTCCTTCATTGTTTTCTATTCCAAGGTTTTATCCCCTATGTTTCGAGATGCTCTCTCATTCCATGCTGTCTGACAGCACTTTTAGCTTTTTAGAAGTTGGAATTATAAGAATTATTTACATTTGAAAAAGTAACATTTTGGATGCACATTCTGTTCTTGGCCAGAGGCGGCTTTTTTTTTTTTTTTTTTTAAACTTTTCTACCTGCTTGGCCTGTAGAACCATTTTAACTTTGCTAAAACTTCCAGAGAAGCAGCACTTTTACCAGCACTGAAATGCACTGCATCTTTCATGTCTTCAAATAAAAATTAAGCCCAACCTGCCATCTGTTAGATCTGTTGCATCTAACACTTCCTGCAAAAGAGTGCTAGTTTGATTATCCTCTAGCTAGACTTTGCTGGAGTGATCACAGGATCCTATCTAAAGCATAGTAACAAATCTTAGTGTCTCTTCCATCAGCAACCCTAATGTACTGTAAATGGCCATAGGCTTAAAACCTATGACTAGATTCAGCAAAATGTTCACTACTATACATAATTGTAAATAAATAATAGAACCTTTTATTATTATTATTACTCACATTGTAAAGGAAGCCAGGAGTACACCATGGAGACAGAAGAGAAACTGCAGTAGTATTTACAAAAGCAGGCAGCAGAACATATTCCACCACTGACAACAAAGCCAATGTTGAGCGGTCCTGAAAGAGTTTGTGCCTTGAGCAGCCTGACAGATAATGCAGAACATCTACAGGCAATGCAGGAAGGCTATAGCAGAGGGAACAGCAGAAACTGGATCTTGATTTTGGCCAACTTTTTTTCCCCCCACTATGACCAGACAGTACAATCCAGTACTAATATTGCCGAATTAGGATCATTTCGGAGAGCTGGTGAAGAGCCCACAGAGGCCTGGCTGTTGAGAAAGACAAAGGAAACTATTTGTGACCTAAGATGCATTTCTTTAATATAAAAAGATTTTTCCATAACTGAAGCTTCATGACTTCACATTCCAGAAGTCAATAATTTGAAATCATTGTTTTATGACTACACTGAGCTTAAGCTTAGTCTTTTAACACACACCCATGTTTAATGCACCATCAACATTCACTCATTTTTTTAACAACTTTTTCCAGTGGTGAAGACTGGGATGCCAACAGCCCCTTAAAGAAACCGTCTCTTTCATAACTACGCTTGTTCATCAGACAGTCAAGCCAGATGTAACTATGAGAGTCCAAATGCTGTTCATTCTGATAAATACAAGATGACATTGAAAAAAAGGGAGATGCGTAAAGAATAATCACGATCATTTCTTACCCAGCAGAATATTCTCTGGTTTGTTGCACTACAGGGATTGAAACCTGTAATTTGCAGGATCACTTGTGAGCAGCTGGGAGTCACAGGGCACTGCAGCGGGTGGTTCTCAGGCAATCAGAGTAGGGGCAATTGCATAGTCACCAGGTACATATTGACTTCACCAGCCAGGATAAGCAGAAATCCAGCTCAGATATTTTGAAATGCTTTAACACAGATTTTTTTTGAAGACATATAGTCAGAGAGGAAACAGCATTTCCAACAACAGGACAAAGAAGAGTTTTTCCCACAAAGGCAATGATCTCTTCCAGACACAGTCTCAGACTATCTCCACTCTCAGCAGGTATTTTTGCTTATAATTAGATCTATTTGAACTTCCAAAAATAAATACTGAAGGCTGGCAGGGAACTGGGATTGAACAAAAAGGGGCAAAGAGATCATATAAGACAAAAGACGGTTTTGATAAGAGAATAAATAGGTACTACTATGAGAGAAGAGAAAGTGAGTCTGCTTCAGGACTTGAAGCAGATTGGCATAAAAGGCTGTATTTGTTCAGAAGCACACAACAGTATTATGCAACAGTTCCTGACAAGAAGTGAACGGTAATATTTTCAGCCAAAACAACAGGAGAAATGCATGTGAAGCAAAATGCATCAGCTATGTTAGCAGAGAGCCTTGGAAAAATGTCACTGCTCTTGGTCTTTGGGACTTTAAATAATAAGTCGAAAGAATCTTAGCTTAATCTTTCAGACTTTACTCTAACAGGATTTATGACTGACTCAAAGGAAAGATGATGTTTTCTTCCATCACTTCCTAGAACACCTGTGTCCTCTGCAGAGGTTATACACCCAAGCAATAACCCAGACTGACCACGCTTAGCTTACAAATGCCAAGAGCAGCCTCGCTTGCTAAAGTACAGCAGCATGGGAAGGCCCAAGTGAGCAGATGATCTGCTCTCAGATTCCACCTGCTAGTTAGATATGGACAAACTGCATTTTGAAGACACTATACAGAACACACGTAAATAAAGAAAAAACAATACTTCAATAAAAACCTAGGCACATATACATTTCTAACATGCTTGTCACTTAAATGCGGCAAAACTAAAGCTCTAAAGAACTAAAGAACACTTCCTATTAGGAATTAAATTCTCCTTTTCTACACTGAGTCTTTGCTTCAGTTAGCCAAGACACTGCTGAACCTTCTGCCATTCTGAAACTGCATGAGAGCCTATGTATAAGTGTGGATTACGCAATAACCTCTGAACAAAGCAAAACTGTAGGATCACCTGACCCCTCTAGGGTCAGAACCCAAACCACTAAGAATCTGAAAGAGCAAGTAGTCGCTTATGTCCAGCATTTAGGTGCTAGCGAGACTGTCAAAGTCTTTACTATATGTGGCCTAACTCTGCGGATTCCCAAAGTCCTGTAGACACTGGCGTTTCCACCAGTAGGCGCATAAAACACCCCTCACCCTGCTCCTGCAAAGCCTGATGCAGCTGAGCTATTCACCAGCTGAGCTGCTCTTTACTCTGGCAAGACTCTCAAATACGCACTGCTTGTCTCCAGGATCTAATGGACACTGACAGTTCATTCCATCTAGTCAAGATTACCAAGATGAGATTCTCAGCAGGAACCGGCTGTATATGTTCACATAACGCTGCATTTAAGATACCCACTTCGGAAACAGCACAAGTATTTTCAAATCTCCACAGCGCCCGACTCAAACCCAAGTCTCTTCTGTACCAACAGAAATCCCTCATCTCTGTGTCATTAGGCATTTTCTCTCCAGGGGAGAGTTAACATCCATACCACAGCTGACCTATTACCTTTAAGAGGTGATGCCCTGATGTACTTCTCCCCTCGGCCTCCTGTTGGCTTCTCCGCTCAGTTTCCTAGCCTTCGCTAATCCCATTCCTAAACGCTTTATTCTCACCATAAATTAAAGGGGAAGCCTAGGTACAGAGGTTGGCGCTGAAGACTCCCTTAGGCACTGGAACGGGGCATCCCTTAGGTGATCTAGCCCTGAAAAAAATACAGCGACTTCTCTCTCCCCACCTGGGCTTTCAAGCAAAGGCCTGTCAAGAGATGAGCCCAGACACTGCAGTGGGTAACAAAGCACCGCACACAAAGAGAGGGACGACAGGCTCATCATTTAAGTCAAGCCCCATGAGAGCTTTAAAGAATAACACCAGGAATTTCATATGGAACCGGATTACAGTGAGCTACCAACATCTTTTGCAGCATAAACTGCTGTTAGACTAGCTTCTTAAACATCTCTCGGGGAAAAGGGAAGTATTATTGTTGTGAAAAGCACAATTCTTTAAATCTCTCATATCTTATTTTTGAGGGTTTTTTTAAATGATATTTATCAATCATATAAGAGTCCAGGGGGTACCAAAAAGTGATCAAGTGAATAATCCACTAAAAATTTTGCATGTTGGTTCCACAGTTTTAAAGGTCATCACCAATACATCACCAAATCACCAGCACAAGACTAGAGCATCTATTTCATGCATGAAGCAGCAATTCATCCTGGTAAATTTAGCTGTGGCTTTTATTAAACTCACTGCAGTCTCTGGCCAGGCAGTAGAACCTGAAGAGGCTTTCACATTATATTCCTCGGAGATTCAAATAAATTGAAAACTCTCTCATTTTCATGTACCTACTGGATTTTTAGAAAATTACTTAACCATTTCAACTACTGAACTAGTCAGCACCTTCCTCCTCTTCTCTCACCTTCTCACATACCAACTGAGATAGTGTCACTTCCTAAACTTTAACCAAAATTTTAAGCAATTATCTTTTATTTCATCCCTCAGATTACATCAGAAGAACAGCAATAGCCTGTGTGTTGATGTCACGTCATATTTATTCTATGAAAAGGAAGGCAACCAGCATGAATTCGCATTTCCTAAACAAATTTGAGGTACAACTTGCAGAGTCTGCAAAAAGTCTTTGTGGGTGGGTGTCTGCTACAGACTGCCAGATCAGGAAGAAGTAGATGAAGCCTTCTTCAGACAACTGGAGGAAGCCTCATGTTTGCAGGCCCTGGTACACATGGGGCACTTGAACCACCCCGATACCTGATGAAAGGGCATCATGAACTGGTGGGAGTGGTTGATACTCCGAAGGGTTGGGCTGCCACTTAGAGGGATCACAACAGGCTGGAGAAATGTGCAGAGAGGAACCTCATGAAGTTCAGCAAAGGGAAATGCCAAGTCCTGTATTTGGGCAGCAACAATCCCATGTATCAAAACAGGCTGGGGGCCAACAGACTGGAAAGCAGCTCTGCAGAGAAGGACCTGAGCGTCCTGGTTGGTGGACAACAAGTTGACCATGGCCCAGCAATGCGCCCTCACAGCAAAGGCGGCCAACAGCCTCCTGGGCTGCACTAGGAAGATCATTGCCAGCAGGTCCAGGGAGGTGATCCTTCCCCTCTACTCAGCAGCGGTGAGACCACACCTGGAGTGCTGGGTCTAGGTCTGGGTGCCCTGGTACAAGAGAGACATGGACATACTGGAGTGAGTCCAGCAAAGATGATTAAGCGACCGGAGCATCTCTCCTATGAGGAGGGGCTGAGAGAACTGGGACTGTTCAGCCTGGAGAAGAGAAGGCTCGGGGGTGGGGGGAAGGGCAACGAGTGTATTAATGTGTACAAATACCTGATGGGAGGCAGTAAAAACGACAGGGCCAGACTCTCAGTGGAGCCCAGTGACAGGATAAGAGGCAATGGGCACAAACTGAAACACAGGAAACTCCACTTAAGCATAACAAAAAAGAATTTACTGTGAGGGCAGCTGGTGGAAGAGCTTGCTCAGAAAGGTTGTGGAGTCTCCATTCTTGGAGATGATCAAAATGCAAGTGCGCATGGTCTTTGGCAGCCTGCTCTAGGTGACCCTGCTCTGAGCACGGCGGGGGGGGACTGGACAATCTCCAGAGGTCCCTTCTAACCTCAGCTATTCTGTGATTCTGTCTCAAAAGTCATACCGAACAAATCACTTCCCAAGGAACAAACCCTAACCTAACCCTAACCTAACCTTTTCTAAGTGTCAGTGAATTAGTCTATACCAATGGAGAAGCACTGAATCTTAAATAGTGAGGCTACATCCGTTTCCTCTAGAAACGACAGCAATATTTCTATTGATTTCAATGACAACAAGATCAAAACCTCTACCATCAACTTCTCATTCAGATTTTTCCCCTGTGCCCAAAATGAAATGAAAGCAACTTCAGCAGTTTCCAAATTCCTCTGTCCTTTCTCCCCACGCTTTACTGACCATTCTTTTCTGGTGCAATCCCCTGTTTAATGTTCTAAAGGATGAATTGTGGCCTAGTGGGTCAAGGTTTTATTCCGACCCCACACAGCTGTTTCCTTCACATTGATTTTTCAAACTTCTAACTATCATGGGAAACAGAGGTTCAGGGAAAAAGTTCACTATCAAGTACGAAACATATGTTCCCATGAAAATAAAATCAAAAGGCAATTCTGTACTACCAGCTCTTAACAGTAAGATAGGTTTTTTCCTCTCCTTCTAACGTTCCACTTTTCCTCAAAAACCAAAATGGTGTTGAATAGTCTGGAAGCAGCACTTTGGAACCACCCATGTCACCTTCTAACCTCCATCGCTCCAATTGTCCAGGGGTTAATTGTTGACCTTGGTAGCATTAATTCTTATTCATGCTTCAAAGAACACTGCTGTTTGGCAAGAAAACAAGCCCTACAATTCATCTAGTTCAGTATTTTCTTGATTCTACTTTGGATTTCTCTCTTTCTCTGTATGTGTGTGTTTGTGCACACATATATATATATGTAATTACATGGGATGAGCATGTGTATGGATTTCTCTTTTTGTACATATGTAGCAAAAGGGATTACTGAAAAAGCATACTATACTCTTATTATTCAAAATACATAAGGACCAGAACATCTGATGTGAAGGAAAGTTCAATGATTACATGAAGTTCTGCTAATTTACCCTCAAGCTTTTAGGCTTATTTCAACAACATGTCCGTTGCTCTGATGAACGCCAGGTCACAGTGCAGGGATCTCAGATACTGGTTACACTGACAATGACCAGCTAGCAAAAGATAGCCAAGGAAAATCTGTTGCTTTTGCCTATCTGACAAAATAAGAAAAACTAACCTTAAAGAGAAAAGTCTCTAATAAATTTAAAAACATATTTTACAGCTATATGGAGTTTTATATGAAGCTTTGTGTCTACTGTAAATTTCTGTTTGCCTTTCCTTTTACTCTGTGCTGCTTGGTAAGTCTTGATCACTTGGCTTTCTTCATATTCCTAATCACAGGACCACTGCTTAGAAACAGGAGTCCATGGGAGTCTTCACATTGACTTTCATCTCATCTAAAGTAATGACAGAACTAACTGTAGCCCAGCAGAACGTAATCCAAGGGCAGTAAAATCCTGCATTTCTCTCTCTCCAAAGCATCAACAACAACAACACCTTTCCCAAACTAATTCCATTTTCCTGAAAAACAGTGAAATATTTAATGCAATTCCTTTACTTGTGAGGAAAAAGCTCCAAACAGCATGGCCAAAATTACACCCACAGTAATAGTCACTGATCTCTTAAAAGTCACAAACATCTGCACATCACTCAGGGAGCAGAGTTGTCTTCTTTTATCAGTCTACCATTATCTCTTTAGCAAGCAAACACTGCCGGCCCTTGGCTGTCACCAAAGCAAAGTCAAAAGGAAAGAAGCAACAGATTAGTCTCCAGAAACGCAATCATATTTCGCGTTAGAACAGCTTGAGTGCTCACTCATGTATAGTTTTCTCCTAGAAGCATTACATCTAGCCTGGCATACAGAAAGGCTGTCTCACAGACACTCATAAAATTAACTTCCTGCACAGAGGCGGCGTCACTTCGTGCCATCAGTACAGCGATAGCCTGGCAACAGGTGGCAACACTCTTGCATTAATTCTACTTTACATCTCTTGTTAAATCCCAGACAGCCTGTATACTTGAACATACAGTTCATTTGTAGAGCTAGAATATAATCTATACTTTATTACATTGCATATGCTCTTGCATTTGACCTATCTTTTTGAAACATGGATATAGAATTTTCCATACAGAAGTGCATATCATACCTGGAGTTTTGCACAAAAGGATCTATAATACATGGAAGGAAGGGGATGGGGGAGAATATAGCCCACATCTCTCTCTTTTCCTGAAGGAGCACATATCACTCTGTGCTGAAATCTGAAACATAAAAACCCTCTCTGACAAACATTTTTGCTTTTCACCAAAAACCTTGGCAGTGTGACCACAGTCCCCAGGCACTTGCACCGTTTTACTCTCCAGTCTCTCCAAGACAAAGCATCTGCTCTCTTAACTTAAACTTTTTAAAACAGAAAGGGAATTTCACGTTAATTTTGTCCAGTTCTAAAATCTTTCTCATCTCATTGATCTTCCATGAAAGTTTTCACTCCCACAATAATTTTGATAGTTAACATGAACCAAAGGTAACATTTAGACAAACTGAAAAATTAAAGGTAATCAAGGCTACGCTTAAAGAGAGTCATAACGCTAAAGGCTATGGATTTCAAGTTACTCAAGACAGCTTTCTAATCTACAGCCTTCAAAAGATTATTTAGTTAGTTCCTTGATAATCTTCAAAACAACAACAAAAAATACTCATCATGAATTACCAAAAAGCCTCAATTGGTCTTCTGAATTGTAGGAAATTGTTTTCAGACCTTAACTAAAAGGCATACATTTACTTAGTAGGGCATTACTAAGGCAAAGCTTGGAATAAGAAGTAGTCATTATTTTTAAAGAGTTTATTGTTGATGCTGTATTTTCTTTATGAAAATATGCTAATGTGAGAGGATATTTCTACAATAAATAAAAAATGCACACAAACTCACTCATTCTTCATAGGCATTTTCTTTCTTCTCATTGGCGTACTGCCAATGAGATTTGTGATCCATTCTGGTGTTGTATCACAACACTGTTCACTACAGGGAGCTAACACTAAGACAGCCTTTCTTATCCTGCCACCTCCCTTTACTCATTTTCATTTCCTCAGATTATGTAGTCCAGTACTTTTTCATGCTAAGTAAGAACCAAAAGACATTTTGGAAAGGTTTATTAAAATCTGCTCAGTCATTATGGTGATTCCAGTCTATTGGGGGAAACATTTAACATTTAAGATTTTTTTTTTTTTTCCAGATTTTTCAAATTCTACCCTGTTCATTTAAGTACTGCCTGGTTTGCAGGATTCATTTCATGTACGAATTATGAATTCGACAATGCTTCGAGCGAGGCATGGGAAAGGAAACTTACCCACATTAAAAACAGAAGAAACGGGGAGAAATCATTAGTCAAACTTCTGCCAAGGATCATTTCCCCTCCTGCTTCCTCCTTGCTCCACAAGTGCTGGAAAGGTAATGAAACATTGACTTACACCAGCAACAAACTGCTGCCTGCAGTGTACTGCCTCGAACCCTTTGGCTTGAAAATGAAGACAAGAGACCCCTCACTACCTGCTTCTCTCCCTCCATGAGGCAGCAAACAGGCAATTTCATTTCAGCCCTTCCTGCATGTGTGGATTCAAAGCCTAGATAACGTCAATAAGACTCTAAAAGGACAATTCTTTCTTCTTCCTGCTCCATAATCCCTTTAGCTGAAGGACAGACCAAGCGAGAATTCATCCTTTACGAGTATATTCACATTGTCCATCTTTGACTAACTTAGGTGCCTAAATTAGGTGCTTACACTTCCCAAAGTTACTAAAGTCTTCAGAAAATACCTCATACCATCCCCTGGACACTCTGAATACCTTGTATAATGTGTAATATACTTCTGAGAACCTTCATCTGCCGCTGGTTTTCTATACTTTTCTGGCTCTGAACAAATCCTTTGCTACCATTTTCATCCATGAGTTTACTTTCCAGCACCTGAAATACAGACTCCAAAATCCAAACACCAGGAAACAACCTCACAGCAACGTCCCTTGATAACGCTACTGTTATAGGTAAACGTGACAAATTGACAACCACTCGGGCCGGGTTGCATAAATCCCAATTTAATAGAATAACTGAGCAAGTCACAAGTAAGCAAAACAGCGCTGGGCGGCCGGGGGGGGAGTCTCCTGCTCCACCAACGGCGCGCACAACCCCCCCTCACAGTCTCCTTATATGAGATTCCAGTTCCGGGTATACATGCCACTTCCTGTAACTTCTGCGGTTGCGCCGGCTGTTGCTAGGGGGTCTTCTTCAGCCCTCTGGTGGTTGTGGGGATGAAGGCTGGAGTCTTCCTCTGCACTGTGCGCCATATTAGGCTATCTAAACTAACATTGCCGCTTCGCTAGCTCAACTCAGTTTTCTCAGGCAGGGTACATGCCCCCCACCACAGGCTGTAGGATGTTCCCACAGATGTTCCCAAGGCTGTTTCTTGCTGATGTAACAAATTAGCACATACCACAATACAAGATATTCCCAAGGCTGTTTCTCACTTTGATGCAACAAATTAGCACATATCACACTACCCAGTGCTACACACTTCATCCACTTCAGAAAGCTGCATTTCTTCCTCTCTCCAAACATCTTACAGGACTGAAGTTTATGAAAAATTACAGATCCAGCTATTCCCCACCCCCAGCTCTGTTTCTGGGTACGATTATCCAGAGAGCTGCAAGTCCACCTATATGAAATGATGGCGGAAAAAAGACAGGTAGGAAGAGCTTAGTGCTTTTGTTCCAACTAGTACTCATTGCTCTGTTTCTAAAAAAAACAACCTCTTTCTCTTAGCAATAACAACCTTTCCTTTTTTTCAACTTGTGATGAGTTCAGCAGTTTTTCACTGCTAGTGAAAAGTGCTAGTAGAGCTGGGTACAGTCCTGCAGAAATAGAAGAGCACTGGGGGACCAACAGGAGGAGGAAGCCACACTGAGATACTGTTAAATATTGTGTCCCCTTTATAACTGGAGTCAATGTTTGAGTTTGCTATTTATCACTACAAGAGAGAAGAAGGAAAAAAAGAAAAAAGAAAAAGAAAAAAGAAAAAAATGCCTAGCCTAAACTGACAACTCTAAAGACCAGAATCTGAGCAAGTAACACACAAACAACTTCCCTGAGGCCCACAGAAAAACTTGGAGAACTGGCTAGTGGAAAACATATCAGGATTCTGCTGTAAGATATTAGAAGTTTAAAATGATATGTAGATGGTAGTTTAACATGCTAGTTCAGCGGCGCCTTACATCTATGCAATGTACAACTATATGATTATCAAGTGACACACGACAACCTTAGTAACCAAAATTAATTTGTTAGTTTTAATTTAATTAATTTGATAGGTCTACCCATCTGTCATACCTATTATCATGGCATTCGAGCAGTTGACTGAACACTTTTTACTGAATTTGAATGAAGTGGTTCCCTAAATTCATAACTGCTACCATGTAAGGAAACACAATGTGAATCATCATATTCTTCCCTCATTCAGATAATCTACACGATTTTTTTTCCCCCTGAGTGCTAAAGCATAGGCACATTTAGGAAACGCTGTGGAGTTCTTCATACCACCAAATGATGACTCTATATTAGCCAGACAGCACCCATTAAAACAGCTGCTAGACATGGAATAATAAGATGAACCAGGAGCAATTCCTACATCCCTGCCTCCCTCTGAATAATACCTCATCTGCTATCAAAAATAAATCCAGGTGAAGTAAACATTTTAGAAGAACCTATTATCTTTTTTAGTCACTGCCAGATTTGCAGTAACAAACCTCAGTATTGGCTAGGGGGAAAGTCCCTCTTCAGGGGAACAGGGATAGTGCTGTTGAAAGCAGAAGAATCACATCAGATCTGGATGTGACCCCAAGTTTATCTAACGAGATGTATTACACAAACGTAAAAGTCATATACACTAAACTTTTTCCAATACACAAAAGAAATTAAACCTATTTACTACTACACTGCACACAATATATAAGAGATGATGAAATAAGACTGAAACAGAAAACATTAACTAAGTGCTGCATGAAAGGCAGCAATCATAGGATGATGTGTTTTACGAGGACAGACAGGACTCCCACAGCTGGGTTTGTGTTGCAGAACAGAACTTGTAAACTAGTTCTGGAAAACATTTTCTATGACTTTGATCTACGTTAGGTTTGTTTTGCAGTGTCCAAAGCACAGTTTCCAAACCCAAAGTTAATTAAACTTTACTTATCAACACGGTCTGAACTTTAGGTCTGCAACAAATTCCCTGCACCACGTGATTTCTTGTAATGAAAAAAAAGCTTTGCACAGCTTTGCCCTTTAAAACAAGACCAAGCCCTCATATCAGCAAATACTGCATTTGTACTTAAAATAAGGAACACACAGACAAGCCTGCAGAATTCAGCAGGATCACTTCAGCACATTATGTTAGAGCTGTTGGTAAATGACCACGATTTAGAGCCAACAGTGTAAAGCTATGCACTTCATAACTGCAAGGGGAGAGGGAGGAGGGGGAAGGGGGAAATAAATGAGGATTGCAACCCTATGCATCTGCTAAGCTATTCTTTACTTCAGAGCAATGCGCATTGTCCCTGGCCCGACAGATCATTCTGATTATGCTTACATGCACATCACTATGCTTTTAAGCAGCTCTACAACGCTGAAAGAACAGTGCTGTGAGAGCCACCTGGATCTTCCACTGAAAGTCTTCATTATATCCTTAGGTACTGCTGGACTCTCTCTCTCTTTTGCCATATTGCTAAACCCATCTGATTTTGCTAGACTTTTCTTGTCTGTTCCTAGACACAAACACACGCCTCCAAAAAACCACACATGAAATTTGGTTGCCAAGCAAGGACTCATGAAAATTCCCTGTTCTCATGGGCAAGATGTTTCTTGGCTGAATCTTCTGTCAAACCCAACAGCATTGGGGTAATGCATTTTGCACTTTGAGGAGAGATGGCTGACACACTAATTTGAAGAATTTATTGTTGCAGCAACAAATCACAAAAAGAGAAGAAACGCACCTAGCAAAACTGAAAATCCAAATAATTCCTCGCTAGTGCAAAGTTCACACAAATCATGCACAGGAAAAATACAGGGTCAAAGATTTGCTTGCTGAAGTACACAGGTGCAAAAACCTGCTAGATCCCTCCCCTCCCCAAACAATGTGTAGGCACCAGTGCAAAGAAACCAGAAGTTTTAGAGCAAAACTGACACATGTTGAACTAAGCTTATTTATTATTCACAATCAGGCTTCACAGATCTGTTTATCCTTCAAGATAGCCAGCTCAATATGGCACCTTTCCCATTTGCAATTAATACATCTGCAACTTTTTTCATGGTGTGGACCACATGCTCACGGACAGATCTCAAACTATGATCCTGTTTCTTTTCTATGGATTTTACAAGATTAAAAGCATTAAAAATTTCACAAAGATACTAAGTGTGCATAGACTAGTATCATTAGGGCTTTTTTAATGACTGATGTCTTTTTTTCCCCTCCCTCCCATGTTATAACTGTAGAATTAATTTCCTCTGAAACAAGTTACTGTTATTAATGGTATATCTCACTGTCTTGCAGTCCCACTGTCCAAGGCTCCTTCCAGGCTAATCCCTCCATTTCCTTATTTCATTTGGTATCTTTGAGCTGTAAGACTGTCTGAAAATTTGATCACAAGTGATCAGGTTTCAAAAGAAGGACCTGAGACACAACAAGCTGGGCAGGGGGGGAGGTAAGAGAGAAAGGTAGGTTTTTCTTGCTTGTTTATTTAGATGCGCTTTTAGGTTTCTTGATTGTAAATGCCCCACACATTACAGAAGATTCTTAATTCATGTATATAAGCACCACTAAAACCCTTCACAGTACTTCAGGTTTGCCATGAAGGTAAAGACCATACTATTAAGCCCTTGAGGCATATTACAAACCACTGCTGGAGAACAAGGATACGGAAAAAAAGAAAAATGCATCCACATACAGAGGACTACAAAAGAACCACCTACAACAATTACAGCTTGCTATACTGGATCAGGCAATTGACCCAATCAGTCTTTCATTCCTTTTCCTATAGTGACCAGTACCAGCTGCTTTAGATGGAGGCGCACAAAACCTCTTGCCATAAACAGAAATGGAATAACACGTCAGAGTGAAATTCATTCTTAGTTTCCATTAGGTAGATGGCAATTTATGCCTTAGACCAAAAGGATCACATCTCTCTTCCAAAGTGTCATGCATTTCCATGTTTTTACATTTCTTTGAATGCTACTGTATGAAAGATAATATGTATGATCCTTTTTAGGACCTCGACAGCTGTTGGGCTCAGTGTCATTTCACAGCAATGAGCATCTGGCTAAATGTGCTAATGGGGCTTAAGAGCTCAGTTACAGTTGAGCATCCTATTAAAATACATTTCCAAATTCCATGGTCAAGTGTTCTAGCCCTTTTTCTTTACTAAGGCTTAATACTACAGTTTTCTTCAGACAGGCAAGTGGATACAGTGGACTCTTCTGCAGCTTCAAGTATGCGGTTGTAGTAAAACCTGTAGTAGTAAAACAAGCACTGCATGATTCAGGTTTAACCTTTTTGCAAGAACAGATGTGGTATATTAAAGACTGACTTCTTCCTGCGTGAAGCAGCAAAATTCAGAGCTCAGTGTTTCCATCCTAGCTACTTCGCTCAATGGAACCCACCCTTTAACTGTTCAAGAAGCACACACAGACAAGATTTATATCAAGATCGTTACTTGAACATAATTCTAAGTGTTCTCTCAGTTACTATAGATCTGTGTATTTGACAATAAGACCTAAGATAAGCTGTGCTTCAGTTCACTAATTGAGACATGACTTGCTAGCTCAGAAACCAATCAGTTTTCATTGCTAGAGTCATTCTAAGTACACAAAGCTTTATTACACCTCGTTAAATACCCTCTAATTTGGAATGCTTCACTGTCCTATAGCACCTGTCAACATCTAAAGAATGTACTTGGTGTGTGAACAGTAAGTACAATATTTTCAGCACCACTCTACACTGACTGCTTTGTTCCTCACTGGGTATTATTAACCCGTTCAACTCGCTGTACAATCTGCAGCCCCCCATTATTACTTTTCTAATAAAATAAAAAAAGTCACAAGAAAAAGAAAGGCTCCATTAATAGGTAGAGCTGGAAAGACAGGACACCCTTTGATTAACATGCACAGTACATCCTGCAAGGCTGAAGGGCTTAAACAAGCAGCACTTACCAAGAATTAGAATAATATTTCAACTCTGCATTAAAACTGCCAGAGTTCAGAGAATTTGACAATTTAATCACTGCAATAGTTCTAAAAACATTTTACTATAATAATACCATAACATAGTAACTCAGAAGACTGTTTGAAGGGCTACGTTGCACCATGGCCCCTCCTGAAGTTAAAGGTGCTCTCCCCAAGCAACCATTCCAACTAGGCTTTAACGTAAGGACTTTTCATCCTGGTACAAAAGTAGTCTGCCTATATATTTCAGGCAGACAACACTAACTGCCCCTCCAAGCTCCCGATGACTCAGAAATCATCAGGAAGGCAAAGAGAAGGCAAATATCTTACAACTTGACCCAATTATCATGAAAATAAATGAGCTTTTATGTTGGCTTCAGTACATGATGAAACAACCTCCTACTCACTACTTGAAAAATCTATTGTTTTCAAAACATACATTTAAATAAACCAAAAAACCCCGCAATGCATCAGATGCGTCCCACGTAGAACACCAGTAAAGTCAGGGGAGCCACACAAACGCTGGCTTGCAGAGTTGGTCAAGACGCTGACACCACCGGCACAGTGATGCACTACGTCAGCCTTCCGCCTCTGGAGGTCTGCGTTCAAATGCCAGTGAAGTTCTAATGGACGCTCAAAACAAGAGATAAGGCCATAAATCTCAAATAACCAGCCAGCTGGCATAGCCGCTAATCTCCATTTCGTATTGGTTAAATGCTTGAAAGATAAGGGCACTACTCAGGTCTGAAGCGAGGGTTACTGACGGGACTGTGTCAATGCTTCTGTGCAACTGCAATACGCCTGGCCCTGGCCACATACACTGGGGGAACTGAGGAACTGATCCAGCAACATAAAAGACTAATTCACCCATAAAGGAGTCACCCGTAAAAGACTAATTAAAATTAAACATATTTTTAAATCTCTTCCAAATAACTTGCCTGAACTAGGGGTATCTCCCATTCCCTCTATAGGAGCCCCATTCACCAAAAAAAAAAAAATTTTTTTTTTTTTTTAAAACTCTTCTGGCCTTCACACTGAAAGGTATTTGTGTTTAAAAGAACAGGAACACATTGAGGTGCTATTCAAAATGGATAAAATCTGCACTCCACTCTTTAACTTTTGAAAGTTATTTCCGATAGCCTTTGAAACATTACCTTTATTGGTGAGTCCCTCTTTGAGGGCCAATTAATCAGAAGGAAACTACTCTAAATAATTTGTCTTCAATAAACTGCCCATCTTGTCCAGCCTTGAACCTGTCTAGCTCTGCTGTGCTTACCTTTGCACAAATTGAAAATGGTACCTCAAGAGGGCAAAAGCTCTTGCTTGTTATTCTATTCACCATCACTTCCCTCCTGCCTTATTAATGCACACAGTCATCACAGGCTAGCTAACAGAGACTTTGCTCTTAAAGATATGTGGCATACTGGTGATGATTTAAAGATAACATATCACTTCCAGGAACCCCTTCTCTGCTCTGGCACTCACAGTGAAAGGGTCACTGCCTGCATCAAGGAAAGACTGAATTAGCATCAAGTCCTGACAGCCAAAAGAAAGACATCTGTGCAGCAGAAGCAGCACTCTAAAGGGAAAAGTAAGGAAGCAGAGAAAAGAGATGAGAAGGCGGCTCTGTACAGGTAAACCCTAGGCAGGCTTATCCTCTTTTTCTTAAGTGCATAACAAGGTTCATGTTTTCAATCAGTGGTTCAAAATAACCTTGCTTTCGGACCTTCCCACAAAGTGGGTCATCTTGAATTTTACAAAGTATACACTCCATTCCTTTAGCAAGTTATGAAAGAAAACAGTGAAGAACGACAGACGCCTGTGAAAGCTCAATTCTGATACAGCCTTCCTGAAAGGGCAAGAAGTACAGACAGTTACTGAGAAGATGCATCTCTAGACACATTTTCCAAACTGCTGTGGACCTACCTTATGGGAGTTTAATCAAGCCATGCTTCCCTAGCTTGCTAGGGGATATCAGGTGAGACAGGGTCAAAACCCTTCCTAGTTCAAGATAGTTACATTTACTATCCCCCACTCTCCCCAGCGCCTGTTACTTTACAATACACAGGAGAGAGATTGTTTTGTATCATTCTTCTTAACAAGTTTACCTCAACTTATTTCCTCCTTACCACCTAGACATTTAAAAAGTTTAGTTACTTGTTCCAGTATTTTTCCAGATATTATTATTAAACTGACAATTCCACAGTTTTCTCATTTTTTTCCCCCCTCAAGACTGGAAAATCAGCATAGTGTCTCTTCCAAAACTTCACTCATCTTCTTTCAAGATATCAAAGAAGAGATTGAGATTCTCCTTAGAGAATTTACTATGAACTTTATCAGGCCTAGTTTACTTGGAGGAAAAAAAACAAAAAAAACACTAATTATTTTTTTCCTCTTCCCTTTCCTTTTTTTAAGTTTGAGGTCTTACTAGAATGGTTTTAGTCATCTGATCACAGTTCACTAAATGGACTAAGATGGAAGCAAAAAGTAAAAATCCATCAATGAAAAATCCGGCATCACTTGTAGATGGTATTAAGTAGAAGAGTAGCCGTCATCTTCCTTGTGATAGTAAAATACTTGCAGAATGCTTTTGTCCTTTAAGCCCTTGGTTAGCTGTACTTTCCAACAGCCTTTCTCATTACATCCTCATGGGCTTCTACAGTACACAAGTGCAGAAATAGTACCGTGCACACATTTTCATGCATGTGGTTTCTTTTAAGTATGGTCTCAAAAACACCTCAGCTCACATTCTTCTTCTACACTCAGAGGAACTGGATCTCACTCCCACTTTATGGGAACTTCGGTGTTGATTTCCTAATCACTGAGGAGCTCACAACCTAAATGCACTGGTCTTTAACTGTACCGCCTACCCTTCTTCCACACCAGGCCCTTAAATGGCAGGGGGATAGGCTGCTTGGTGAGTGATATTTTTGTTTGTTTTGAAGAACACCACAGTAGGTAAGAAAATCCCACCCAGAATGCTCTCAGCTGACAACAAGTCTTCAACCCAAGACAGGTGTTATTCATTTACTGCTTGTCCTGCCTGCCCTAAAAGCATTAACAAAACCAAGGGGGTAGGTAAGGCTTCAGCTAAGCATTCAACACTTCAGCATTCAGAAGCCTCCACCAGGCACTTCAGAAATACTAGCACAGAAGCTGGAAGTGGTGAGTTCACGCAAAGTGTTACATACCATGTGTGGCTGTGGTTTATTTGCAGTCCTGGAAGGGGGGTGACTGTTAAGCTGAATCCTTCCTATGCATTCCCACTTTAAAGTGTAGTGCAACCTCCTATCTCCCACCAAATAGCTACAGAGGGAAGCACATCTCTGCAGTCAGCACTGGCTGATTCCCACTCTGATCCTCAGCTGAACTTCTCAGTAGCCAGAGTGCTGCAACATTCAGCCAGCTGGTTTAAACCAGACAAGCTTCTTTATGAACAGACAGTCTTCCCATTAAGATTCACATACTTTTACTGGAAAGATGATCCAGCATATACTCAAACATTTAAAGCAGAACTATTTTTGCCAGTGAAGTTAAAGAAATGTAAGTGTAAAGTTCTCCCATAAGCCCTCAGACATGAGTTTCTAGTAGTTTCATAGCTCTCATATTATAAGCCATGTTTTAGCTTGGCAAATTACCCCACAGAAAGGACTTTGTCAATAAATACAGCATGCTCTAATCACACACATACGCACATATCAGGCCTCAGTTCTCTTGCAGTCTGTAATGTCTGAACCCGATTTATGAGTCTGATGCAAATCCTATGGAATTCAACTGAAAGACTCCCACTGACATGGAAGTTTTAGACCTCTACACTTAAAATAATAAACCCCTGAAATAAATAGTAGATTAATTCACAGTGACAAGTAGAAATTCTATCAATCCTGTAGCCTTTGTTTATACAGCAGGTTACTCTTAAGAGTAAATAACACTGTATTAGGCTCTAAATGTCAGATGTATATTGGGTGCCATCAGGAAAGCTCAATTTACACACAAAGTATTGTGCACTGCTACGAATGGCAAGCAAATTATTTTCATTTCAATTGTATGAGAAGTAACATGTAAGCAAGCCTACACAGACACGTGACATCATTTCACTATTTGAGCAGCAGGATAGGAGCTATTTCCACTGAAATTAACTCAGTCACATTATTACCGATTTTTGCTCTCTGAAGTCACATTGCACTTTCCTCTTTTTACTCAAAGCAGTAGGCTCTTATTTTATTTTCCTTATAAGCAGCAACGCATTTATAGCAGAATTTTTCAAAATTTAAGCTGAGTCTCCATTTAAGCCAACAAATACTTTTGCTCAAGAGAGACAGCTTTGCATTTGTTCTGTACATGAGTCCTCGCACCTCCAGCAGCGCATACAGGGTTAGTCAGCACTTTTATTTCTAGTTATTAATAACCTCAGCAGGAAGCAAAAAGCACATCTGAAAGCCTTCTGATAGTTTCCTTTCACACAAAAGTCAAAGCCCAGAATCAAACAAAAGACTTCTAAAATAGAAAATTTACAATAAACTGCTTAGAATAAAAAAACACTTAGATTGCAAATCCTGAACACACATTAATTTATATTTTTTGCACCCACATATTTGTGTCAGAGTTAAAGACTGTCATGTATTATTTGAGACTGCATAAGTGTCCACTGTAAAATGTTTTTACCACTGCTATTTTCTACCTAATTGCAGCCATCTTCCTATCCCAAATAGCCCTGTGCTCATTAACCAGAACATTTTAAGAGGGATTACAGCAAAAGATCATTAACTGCTACAACACACCTTGAATTTGGTTAGAGCCTTTAAAATGAAATATGTTTTCAACTGACAAGCACCAAGCCAAACGGAGCTTTCAGACCCCACTTCTGGGACTCCACGGCTTGAGGGCGCCCGTTTCAGAAGAGACAACGGACCAAAGACAACTTCTCATGTCCCTCATGGGAGCTTAAAAGATGCAGGAGGCCCAAACAACGAATGCATATACCATATCCTGTAATGCAGACTATAGCTACACACCGTATTTCTGAAACCATCACAACATTATATTGCTTAAGAGTTTGACTAAAGCCTGCAGAGATTCCATCTCTGTTCCCTGTATATTTACATGCAAAATTTTGGTATAGATAACTGCACATGACTGAATACATTGCTTCCCTGTGGTCATGCAAGTGCTAACAAGACCAGAACTCAGGGTAAATAGGAGCTATTAGTTATGGATGGAAGATTTTATTTCAACAGAAACAGCTGGGCTGTCTGCAAACATGCTTTCCAAGAAAGAACAACAATTTCAGGTGGACAGTATAGTACTTCTCAGAGCAAGGTCTGATATGCAGAGGAATACCTTCTCCTCTCAGACCTGATTTGGAGTCCACATAAGGCAATGGAGGCCATTCCATCTCATCCAAAGGGAGATGCGCCAGGCCTCTACTGAGCCGGGTAAGTTCCAATTACATGGTTAAAATATATTATTTCTACAGAAGAGTCAAAAGATGTTACTCTTCGCTATTTACCATTTATCAACACAAAAACTTCATTCTTGCTGGTCAAACAAATGACAGTCACAGAAGTACTGCTGTAACATTGGAAATGCCCTGCAAAATAATCAAATGGCCGCGCAATCAGCCTACTAGCTGAATATATTCTGAATTTTAAAGCAAACTAGGTTTTCACCAACATGATATAATAGACTTACTACTTGATTTGGGGATAGGAATCAAAAATAGCATCCTTTTACATTGCTCATCTGAGTTTAAGGCCAGGTTTCCACGCCACTTTCTTACCTATGTTTGTACAATTTTAGCATTTCTTGCTGCAGATGCAAAACTGGCATTTTTGTTACAAGCTCAATGTACAGCTCCCAGTCTGTACTCAGTTGGCAGGTTCATGTATACAGGAACACATAAAACATGCCAATTAAGGTTTACAGATTACATTTGCAGTGATGGTAAATTATACTGGTCAGTGCTTCTAGCACTTTTGTGCAACTTCTTCCCTAAAAGGCCGGGGGGGGGAGGAAGGTAGGAGAGCAGCAGTTGAGCCTAGCTGTGAGGATGCGAAGACAAAGTATTTTCCTCAAGTTTTTAAGGGTTATTCCTTACAGCAAAGCTCACAAGAGTTTAACATTTGACCAAAATGAGACAAAAAGTCAGACCAAAGCCAGAAGTCAACTCACAGCTAACATCTACCTCATGCTTATATCAAATTACATAAACATAAGAGAGGCTTGACAACTTATCGGGGTGCAAATTCCTCTGCAAAAGTGATTAATACAAAGGGTGGGACAGGCGATGCTCTGATTCAAGTCAATAAACAGACTCCCAAATCACTGGCTCCCCTCTCCAGCTCCCTGTTATCTGAGTCACAGCTGCGGCTATTTGAGATGCCCTGCACAAAGCAGGTCAGTCACCTCAGGTTTAAAGTAACAACTGCTGTCATCCCACTGTTAAAAACACAACAAAAAAGAACTATTTGGATTGAAAACACCAGAAAGCCCACCGTGCTGGGAGCAGAAAACCTGTATCCTTGTCTGTGAATGAGTTTGAAAAATGCATACTTAAGACCTTAAATCACCTTTCTACGTAACCAGTGAATACATTCGTGAACATCATGGGCAAAAGTAAGAAGTCTCTAGGAAGTGCGTTTCCATACTACATGCTACTTACAAGTCAGTGTTGTTCCCTTATTTTAACTGAACTGAATGGAGAAAGAAATACAGCATTTAAAGGAAGTTTTGCAAGGTCAACTTTTAGAACTTACTTATTTGCATCTTCACATAGTTTTCATACATTCGCCTTATTAATTACCTGTTTTAAAAATTAATTTGAAGTCTCCACACTTACCGCTTTGGGGGTTATCAGCCCTGTGGAATACGCACATGTCACTGAAAGTAATCTGGACTTACACCTACAAAGCAGGTTATCTCAGCTGAAGGCATTCTGCAAGTTATTCAAAGATGAACGGACTGATGCAAGACAGCAACATGATAAATGCTGAGGACAGCACCCGGCAGAGAGCTCACTGTCTCCATCTCACAAGCAGATCCAACAACAAGCAGTCAGTTCCAATGATGGCAGAAAGACTTCTCGCAGCTGCTTATAAAATGGGAACACATGAACTCCCTCCGAGACAATTTACTATGGCAAAATCCTCACTTTCTTCTGAGCTCTGTTTCAAATCTACGTACAAAGAACTGAGAAATGAGTTTTCAGCTATAAATAAGATGCTGACTTCTTTTATGAAAAGATCTCAGAGCATGTAGAAGAAAAGAGCAGACTACAGAAATTTTGCTAAGTCTACAAAAAGTTATTTCAACAACAGAAAGATGTTTATTTGAATTTTGTTTTTAATTATTTCATTTACTCTATTCCAATCCATATTCATTTCAATAATATTGTCATAATCACTTGTCTCCCAAAATACAAAGACACTTAAATTGTGCCTATCTTAAAAAAAAAAAAAAAGTTAATTGCAATCAGTGGGGATATCAGCTCCTTAAAGCTAGGCATGTTTATTGGGTATCTTCCTAAAGGGCAGCAATAACAACAAATATCCCTTAGGATCTTCCTTAATTTTTAATTTGTTATAATTAAATACATGCAAAAATCAAGGCTTTGGAAAGCTTTAGGAGTATCAGATTCATTTATATTGAGCCTAGCTCTTCATCTGGCATCTTCTCCAGAGTTGTATGCTTTTCCATAAAGAAGCTTTCCATCAATAAAGAGGAAATGCTAAAATCTTCAAAGCTATAGACAGACTAACTTAGAAAGGCAGAAATGAAATTGGAGACATTCACCTCCATTCTGCTGACTCAAATACAGACAGCATAAGAAACACACATAACTCCTCCCTATCTGATACCTGAGGTAAACATAAGTCTACATAGGGACAGTTTATGTCTACCAACCACCAGGCAGAATCAAGTCCAAAAGTTGTTTCTTGATACCTTACACAAGCACTCAAGATGAACTTCTTCCTCCACTCTTTCATCAATCCACCTAAAACCTGGCAGAAGGACAACTGGGTATACCCCGATTATTTATCAAGTCAGTTAATACTAACATCAGACTTGTTACCTTTCATTTCACATAAAATACTATTCTTTTTCCAAAAGTGGTGATACAGAACTGAAACTACCTTAGGAATTTTGAAAAATGAGCTTTCACTAAATATATTGACCCACCATTCATTCCATTGTATATACTTCTGTGGTGAGGTGACAGCTCATCTGCTACTTGTCTCCTGAGGGGACCTTCTCTGCTGCCTCCACTGAGATGTTTGAGATGCTCTGGGCTCCCTCCAAAATGTTGTTTGAGGTGCTCAGGGCTCGTACCCCTCACTTTGTGCAGATGTTCTGTGCTTCCACTTGGTGTGCGCTTTTGAAGATGATCTGGGCTGCCACTGCTGTGCTTTTGATGCTCAGGGCTACTGCCAGGCCTGTGCTTTTGAAAGTGTTCAGGGCTACTACTCAAAACGTGCTTTGGGAGAGTTTCTGGACTGCTGCTGCTGTGCTTTTGTTGCTCAGGTGCTTTGACAAGGGTTTTGTGATGTTCTGGACTTGGTCCTTTCAGGTGATGATCAGGACTGCCAGAACCCCTAGGCTTCTGGAGATGCTCTGGGCTGATGCTCCTGTGTTTCTGATGCTCAGGGCTTCCTTCACCCCTGGTTTTTTGAAGATGTTCCGGACTAGTACTCGGATGATGTTTATGATGGTCTGCACTGTCTGGACTTCCAGTGCTAGAAGTACTACTCCCATCACCAACATCTCTTATGGATGTACTTGTTGCAGTTAAGTGGCACAGGCTGATTTGGCTGTCAATAGAGCTCCGGCTGCCTGCTCCACCAGTCTTCTCCTCATCCAGCAACACACACAATTCTTTTAGCTCCAGCTTTTCTTTAACCACTTCTTCTTGCCTCACTTCCAATTCTTTCAGCTTCTGTAGGTAGGAGGCAACCTCTTTGTGCATAATGCTAGCACTGTGCCTGCCCAGTCTCTGCCACTCACGGGATGCTTTCTGGATGATGATAGGCAGAAAGGCAAGAAGGTAACAAAGGTCTCTCAGTTCCTGGTTATCTTCTTGCAGCTTCTGATTGATATCCTTTAAAAGGAAGATAAGCATGAGAGAAGAGTATCCAAAAAAATTAACATTATACCATTAGCACTGTACAAGTCAGTGAACAGCACTGCTACAAACCATCAGCTAAGCACTCAAGTAAGGCATAAACAACTGTGTGTGTAGATCTGGCATATTATAACTGCATCATGTTTCATACTAACAGAACACCTGTCCAGTACAAAACTGAATATGCACAGCTAATTTGGAAAGGTTCAATGACTAACTTCCGATATGGTATGAAAATTTCAGGTGTTTAATTAATGCTCAAAGGAAAAACAAAAAAAACAAAAACACAATGAGAAATCCAGATGATCATACTCTCTCATGATGTTCTCACTCCCTCAAAAATACTCACTTGTAAAGTTATTGCTGACTAAAACCAGAAAGTACATCAGAAATGGTAATCTTGCTCAGATAATTAACAACATTTATATTCTCTGTTCCCTAAAGCATATTCACATATAAAACGAACTTTTTAGAGATTTAAAATATTTGGGGTTTGTTTGATTCTGCTTCAGATTTGCATAAAAGAATCTTGTCTGTTCTCACTTAATCAGAATTGGTTCAATCACTCTGGAATGAAATAATCTGCTTTAATAGATTTTTCACTTCTAACAAAACAAAGCAGTACATGTTCCCAGTGCCCTTCTCTAACTGAAGAACAGTAATGCTCTGAAGAAAAAACGTTCAGGCTCTTACTGTAGCAGAATAATACAGCAAAGAAAACATTTTCAGTATTTCGCCATCCTACTTTTACTAAACTGGCTTGTAACCATATTTGTCTTCTCTGGTCTAAATAGTCTTCCCTTATGTCTGGTATTACAAGCTTAGCCTTATGGAAAGGCCATTTTAGCACAGTTTCCTAAAATAAAAAAGGAAGCTTCTGCAACTCTGCTGGGTGCGTGCCTGAGTGTGTGACCTTCCTCTCAAAATGACTTTGAACTTGACCAGTTTCAACCCAGCTTTGACAAAGGAAAAGTCTCAATGAGGTCGCAAGGTAACCTGAAAAACCTGTACAGGATAGGGATTCTTCAGATGACCCCATGGTGGAAAAAAGTTGAAGTGACAGCCCACAGTTTAGCAGTCAGAGTATCTAAGCAGGCAGCAGCCATCCACAGCTGTTCATCGTTACTCATGGACCTGTTCCTTCACATGGCACAAAGAAGCAAGTAGGTACCCACATACCACTGAAATCCATTGGAGCCCAGAGACCTTGTTCTCCCAAATTCCTTTTAAAAGAAGTTTCAGCCGAGACATCTGAACAAAAGGTGGAAGTTGAACATCACTTAGGAAGTTCAGAATTGAGAGAGGAATTTGTCACTCCTTCCTACACATTTTGGTGTGCTTTGTTACTTACCTGGCAGATAGATAAACCCATATAACATCACAACACCTTTGAACATAACCAGGAGAATGATATTGCTGCTGTAATTTAAATTGCATTTAAAATGTAAGCTCTGTTTTTACTAAGCTAATATCATTGATGGGTCTCTCTTACCCCCAGACACCTTCTATTGTCAAAGTGGAGGGAGGGAGGGAGGATTGCTGTACGCTGCAGAACAGGAAAGCTTGGATTATCAAAGACACTTGCTCAATAATTTAGTTGTCTAAAACCATTCTACAAGTCATGAACTCTCTTCTGTTGTACCCTCACATAACAATTCAAAAGGCCACACTGCACCTGGGTCTCTCCTCCTCTCCAGCCTCACCTCAACTAAGGAATTTTACAAAAAGTGCCACGTGTCACAGCAACAAGACAGATAATGCTTTGTAGTCACGTCCACTTTAAAGTAGCTTTCAAGTTCTCCAGCACAGTCATACCTGGTACATCAGGGTAATTCTTTGGCAGTAGTTACACTGTCTGCCCAATTCTCAGAAGCAGGGAAGGAAACATTAGGGACTACGCTTCCCACCTAGCAAGAGTTAAATTAAGAAGGCATCAATCATCACAGCCTTGGTCTGCCTCTCAGTGCAGTCTGTGGAAGTACACCACTGAAAGTGACTTCCTTAGAGATGCATCCTCAGATGTCCTTTCCAGACAAGGAAACTAGAGAATGATTCTCATCACTCCAAGGCAGAGCCTAGGAAGTCATCTTAAAAAACGTGACAGAAAACAGCATAGGCAAAACAAAGCCTTTTGAATCTCTACAGCTCCGCACATTGTATTCTTTCACATGTATTTCAGATAGAAACACTGAATCTTACCAGAAACCAACGAAGTCTACTGCAAAGGTGACAAGAATTAGATGTTCCCATCAGCCCAAAGCGCAGTGGGACACATTATAGAACAGCTGTGCTCCACAGACCGCGGAACAGTTTCTCACCACTTTTAACCGGGCACTTCATTTCCAGCAGGCTCAAATCCTGTTCGCTTTTCACACCATTCTCGGCAAGAACCGCCAGCACATTCACCTGACAAGGGCTCGGCGAAGCCACTCGCGGTCGGGAGACGCACTCGTGTGCCCGGCACCTACGTGCAGGGAAGTTTTCCGCGCAAGGACCCCGCACCGCGGGAAGGTCGCCAGCCCCCGCGCCCCCCACCTCGGCCCCGGGGCACCGTCGCAGCTCGGGGCCGCCGGCCCACGCCCCACGCGTGCCGGCAGCTCCGCCGGGCGCAGCTTCGGCCCTGCTCCCCGGCACCGCTCCGTGCCCGCCGCTCCGGCACGGGCGGGCTCCCTTTCTCGCCACCGCGATGCGCTGGGGACGCACCGGAGAAACTCGCCACCCCCCCCCCGCCGCCGCCCCGCCGCCCGCTACCTTCAAGCCGCGGATCTCGCCGAGGCGGAGCTGGAGGCGGTGGTTCACCTCGCGCATGAGGCTGCTGCGGTCCAGCATCGCGCTCCTCTGCTCGGCCTCGGCCCGGCGGAGGCTGCGGATCAGCTCCTCCTTGCTCCACGCGAGCAGCTCCTCGTCGGACACCTTGCACAAGTCCTCGGCCGCCGCCGCCCCGCAACTTTCCGCCGCCGCTTTCGACGTGGTGGCGGCCAAAGGGCCCGAGCCCGGCGGGCTCCTCCCGCCCCGGGCGCCCCGCGGAGGCAGCCCCGCAACACCGCCCCAGCCGAGGCGGGGGGAAGGGCAAGGGGGCGAGCCCGGAGCGCCGCGGGCAGCTCTTCCCGGAGGGAGGAAGGGGGGGGGCCGCCCCGCTTCCAGCGAGGGCGGGCAGCGCTCCGCCCGCCTAGTTCGTGCCTCCTGTGCCGGTATAGGATTTGGGGGGGGGGGGGGGGATAGGAAGGGAATCACCTCCGGCCCCAAGCAGCGGATCCTGGAAAAAGAGAGGAAGAGGAGAAGGAAAGGGTGTGGAGGAAGCCGGGCTAGAGTCTGGGGAGCAAACGTCCCCCTTCCAAAGGAGAAAAAAAAAAAAAACAAAAAACCCAGGTCTTTCAACAAGTCAACGGTAGCAGCGTGCGTCTCGTCCTCCCTGCTCCTTAAGAGCTGCTCGTCCCTTGAAGCCGTGCTGTCTAACGAGGGCTGCTGTGGCAATCGATTTCTCTTCGGGTGGCAGATGAAGCCACGCAACAGATGAACGCAAAGTCCCGAGCCGAAGCCCCATCGTGCACGGACGGGCGGGCAGAAGCGGGAATCCGCGCAGGGAGACCGCAAGCGCTCCTCCGAAGCCGCCTCTTCCCGCCAGCTTCGTGCCCCCCGTGCGCGGGCGGCGGCCAGGGGAAGGGGCGCAGGCGGGGGCCGGCGCGGCCGCCCCGCGCCTTGGCATGTGCCCGCAGGGCGGCGGCGCGGCGGCAGCAGCCAGAGGCGCCAGCGGACGCTGCCGGCGCCGGGGAGCGGGCACGGGGCGGCGCGCGGCTTTTGAGCGGGGCGCGCAGCACGTGGGAGCCCGCGCGGCGCGGGGGAGGGGGGGAGGGAGGCGGCGCCGGCGGCCGTGCGGCTCGCGAGCGCCCCCTGCCGCCCCCGCGCGGCACCTGCGGAGGCTGCTCGCCGCGGCGGCCCCGGGCGGGACACGCGGGCCGGGTAGCCCGGAGCTGCCGCGCGAGGGGTGGGCACAGCCGTTTGCTTTCGCTTACCCTCTGCTGGTCCTCCCCCCCCCCCCACCTCCCGAAGGGGCAGGGCAGCTCCATGGAAGCCCATAAAAAACGCCCACAGAAAGCCCAAAGGGAGAGATTTGCTTTTGTGCCCCCCCCCCCAGCTCAAAGCACACCTAAACAGAGCATCAGCGCTCTCCTAAGGCCTACACAAGCCTCGCATTTCCCTCACGTGGTTTAAGTGACGCTTAAGTAAGCAATTTTATTTCTGGAAATAAATGTACAAACACATTCAACTTCACAGAACTTCTGGTACCTCTCACAGGGCGGCTTGCGAGTCGCATTTGATCGCCAAAAGCCAGCACCGCAGCAGCTTTCACCTCATCTTTCATTTACAATGGGAATATTTAAACTTTATAGACCTAATTCTTTCCAGACAAAACTAGATGCAGTCCCGTACTCCAACTCTTTACTCAAGCTGAAGGTAGCATACCATGAAAAAGTAATTAAGATTGGGATATTCATATTTCTTCTTTGAAAATATTTAGCAAGTGCGTTGTGGAAGGCTTACGTTTTCCAATTTGCGTAGAGATACAAAGGCTCTATATAAATCTGCCTTGCAGATGATTTGAGAATGAAATTAATCTATTCTTGTTGCTCATGAAAAAAGATGATACAATATATCTCAATGACAGAAGTCGATGAACAGAAATTATTAGGTAAATAATTGATTGAATGCCCATTTTTAAACCACCTAGTTCCCCCAAAACAATCCCCTGCAGACGGAGCAGGGTGCCATATTAACAGGCCCTTACCACCTTTAATTTTGCAATTTTATAATTACTTAGCATCAAGGAAGATTTCTGATTCTTAAGAGGAAAGTTTAAAGTTCTTAACATCTCCACTTTTCTCTTGTAAATCACATCGGTAAATCGTGAGGTTGTGGTGTGTCAGGTCACAAGGAGGGCTGGCTCTGGGAGAAGGCAGCTGCACCTGGAGAACGTGCCCCTCATGCCCCACCATCATTGTCCCAGCAGACAACTTGGAAAAGTTTCCAAGAAATAGTATTTAACCTAAGTAGAGCGCAAGCCACTGCTTCAGAATTGCCAGCAAAACATTGCCATCCTCAGTCAATTCCCAGCAATTAGGAATGACACACATGATAACTTTTGGAATATATGGGGAGCAGAAAGGAAAGAGAACCAAACTGCTGTGCATTTTGTCACAACTGACGTAGGACAATTGCCAAGGGCAAGTGCTTCTGAAGATAAAAGGAAAGGCTGCAGTACAAACAATTACTTCTGACAAGGAAATATTAGAGGCCAAACAAAAATATGTTCTTCAGGGGACTAGTATTTTCCCTATTTGTAACATCACATAAATAATGCACACAAAGCAAGATCACTGCATAGGGAATTCTTGCAACTGCAGCATCACGTGATAGAGAAGTAGATCTAATCCAGAAATCTAATTTTCTAGGCTAACATAACAAACATTCATCAAAGATTTAAATATAAGATTTTAACCTCCTAATACCTGAAACCAGAGACAATTGGGTTCAATACTACAAAGCCTGAAGAACTGGAGATAAGATGCCTTTACATAAGACCCCAGAAGAGAGTCTTGAAAAGCTATGATTAAAAAGAACATACCTCAACTATTTTTTTTATCAGGTACTCAAACGCTACGGAAGTAGGCAGCTGTCAGATGTCTTAGGACTTTGTCCCAAAACTCACTGGCTTCAATAGGCAACTTTCCATTATTTGTGGGGAGCACTGGATCAAGTATTGCTCAATCACTTACCTGTCAGCTTTATTCCTGATCTCTTATTAGAAGCAGGCTACCATTTGTACACAGAAAATGACAGAAAAAAGTAGAAGATGGATATAGCTAATAAAAAAAAAAGCTCAAAAAACCCCCCTGAAATCACCTTTTTTTGCTCTTGTCAGCTGGCATCCCCTTACAGTTCCAGTACTCCAAATGGTAAGAACTTCCTTATATTACCAAAAATGCAAAATTGTTAAAGAGATTTTTGCAAGTCAGCCATGCACTAGAAAACCCCAACTGATTTAACTTTGATAAATGTCTTTTATAATAAGAGCAAATATACTCCCTTCGCCACTAGAATGCTTTTCTGTGGGAGTTTTAAGCAGGGAGTCTTATCAGCACTAAAAACAAAACGTTATAAAAATGCATGAAAGAGAGTCTCTAATGGCAAGCACACACGGGAAGATTTGCTGGCTCCCCAGTTATTGTTTTGGAAATAAAACAGATTCTGGAACCACACCATCCACAAATTTATACAAATTCAGAAAGTCCCGGGTCTTGGTTTGGGGGGGAAAGGGAGGTATTCTTGGACCAAATTGGAAAGCAAATTCCCCCAGACAATCTCCCAAGAGGATCAAATGTTGAAGCTCACCTCAGAAGCAGTTATTTCAGGGGAAAAAGAAAGAAGGAAAAGAAAGTCTGAACAGAAACAGTTATTCCTATATGTTCTTCTCAACCACAGGCAAGAATGAAGGACTAGTTGGGCAAGTTTCCTCACTCCTGAAGACATGAAAAGGCACAACCACAACCAGATACTATTAAAGAGATTATCGGTTTAAAGCCAGTACCCCTTCTTGAAACAGTGAGAGAAATGTGTCGGTCCCACACGGAAATTAGGAATCTCCCCATCTTTGTGCTACCATCTTCTTGCTTCTAGTCTTCCAGGGTCATAAATCACAGCTGAGCACCGTGACACATCTTTCTGTAGAAAAGCTGTCACGAGACCAGGCTGAATGTGTCCTATCCTGGTCTTAGACAAGATAATTTTGAGAGAGGAAAGCCATCATCTGCACCCATTCATGTAGGACACATAGGAAGATTTATCCATCAATCCACGTAGAGGACAAGCCAGTCTTATTTCTTTGTATGGACAGTGGCAGCTGTTCACTTCACTGGGATTCTGAGGGTAGCAATTGCTCCCAAATCACTTTTCCTAAGTCTACATCTCAATAATCCAATTAAAATGTAAGAGAAATAATTAAAACTAGTGGATAATGATAGTAACAATAGCATTTTCTGTTTTCAAAGCACTTTTACAGGCATTAACTAATTAATGGATAAAGTGAGCTTAAAAAAAAAAATCAGTGCAGGATCATAGCATACAATTAGAATTAACATTTTAATTACTCTCCTTCTATGACTACTTTATTTACAAAATTCTGCTTATTTCTTTGTATATGTGTGTAATAATTAAAAAGGATTCTGTATAACTTGTTACAAAGCAATTCTAGAGTTTTTGAACCTCCCTGTAAGTTCAATAAGAAATCATGCATCTGCTCTTTAATTCTCTCTTCATTTTTGCCTTTCGAGGTCAGTTCCAAAGACCCCTATTAATTTAATCTCTGCTTCATTTGCTTAGACTTTGCACATGCACAGGGGTCTCTATGCAGTAATTTCAACCCTAGAGCAGCTAGGCTGTACCAGAAACAAAGCGAAGCTCCTCAGGAAAAGCCAGAGCAGCTCCTGTTAGACTGGGACTGAAGTGCTCACATGCAGACAAAACAACCAGATTTGGGAAATTCCAGGGGCCAAATCCCCATCGCTTCTTCCTGTATGGCTATATCTCTCTGAACTCTTAGAGTGATTGCAGCTTCCACTGACTTACCTCAGAAATCACCATTTCTTGTACCACTGGTACTAAAACCCCAGCGGGGCAGAGCTCACCATAGGGTAACTGCTTCTGGACCTGCTTCTCAGGCAGTTTTTCATCCTGAGCCTTCTGTTGCTGCAGCTCCACAGCAACTTAAATGCAGCACGCATATATACCTGCACATGAGCCAAACACGGAAGTCTTCCATTAGAAGAAACTGAGGCTTCAAGAGGCAGCAAAACAAAGACATATTCTGGTAACTCATCTCTCCCTGATGCCAACCTTAATCTTACATTTTGAAATTACTTCCTTTCAACATCTATTATTTTGTGCCTAACAGACTGACCTTTTGGAGAAGGGAAAAGCTCCTTCTAGGTTTGCAGGCCACTGCTCTGCAGGAATGTTGGGCTGAATGCCTGGATAACTCAGTTTTGGGAGATTTTCCAACAGTTTTCAAAGATTTTCAGGTATTAAAAAAAGTAACCACAAAAGCCATAACAACCCCTACACGCTACTTGTCATACACAGCTTACAATAAAAAGAAGTCTCCCCCAGCTGACAGGGTACATGCATTTGCTTTTTCTCCACAAAAATAATTTGAAGCAGAGTGCCTTGCTGCAATGAAACTTTGCCTGCTGATACTTTCCTACCACTCTCAATCTGCAGAGTCTGGGTTTGGCCTCCTGCTGTTTTGCACACCTGGTTAAGAAAAATTAGTTCATATTGCTGCATTTTTCCCACTACATGTGTGGGCTGGGACTCTCTGTGCTTTGCTGTTCTCTTTCTTTCTTTATGGATCAATGCAAATGGCCCAGGTAGAGTTTCTTGTAAGAATCTTTTTCTTCACACATCCCTACGTAATCGTCAAGCATTGCATTTCAATTTGTGAGTGTGCAGGAACACAAGCATTTATGCAGCCTGATACAGTTACCTCATTCAAATGACTTCTCTTTTCATGTCTTAATCCTTTATCTAACTGCAGAAGCCTCTGGGCAGCTGATATCCATTCCACAGTCTTTGTTGTACTAGTCATATTTTTCCAATCAATGAAATCAGTAGCACACTTACCATATTTTCCCTATTGCATAAATAAATATAAACCTAATACCTCGAGCACATAGGTTTACGTGACAGAGAAAGTGGAGTACACTAACAAAAACCAACAGAGATTTATGCAAGTCAGGCTGAATAAAGCTCTTGCTAATAATTCAATCATCAGTCAGATTTTTCCACTTGAATTGCTAAAATACCCACAAAGTTCTAGCTTGAATGTCTAGTGCTGATTTCAGCAGTGTCTTGGGACGATGTTTTGGCGCAGCTTTCGCCGGATTTCCCGTTACAGCAAGTACCTGCCGCGCGCAACAACCACTAGGGCGAGGCGGGGGGGGGGGGGGGGGAGGCACGCGGCGACCGTTGGGGGGGGAGGGGGAGGCGCGCGGCGACCGTTAGGGCGACAACGAGGCAGAAGGGCCGGCGACTGTTAGGGCAGCCTGGGCGGGGAGCGCGCGGCGGCCGTTAGGGCGGGGCGCAGGGGTGGGGCGCGCGGCGGCGGCCGTTAAAGGGAGCGGGCTGCGGTGGGGGGTGGCTGTTGGGTGCTGTGATGGGGTGTGTGGGGTGGGGGTTGAGGGTTTTGGTGAGGTGTCCTGCCGAGAGACAGCGTCAGTCCTGGAGAAGGGCTGGTTCTCAGCCTTGTGGGGGGAGGCAGCTGTAGGCTGGTGCCCAGCTGCCAAAACCCAGACAGAGGCAAATTGCTGCTGCCCCGCAGTCCCCAGGGAGCGGGGAGGAGGCGGCGGTGGCACCAAAGCGGCCTTGCAGGGGCTGCAGCTGCTGGGGGTGAGTGGGGCTGTGTGGCAGCCAGCGGTGGGGCTGCCTGGCTGCCTGTGCCATGTGCTGGGAAAGCCTGTGGGGGTGAGAGTGGTGAGGTGACCCCTGAGCGTGCCTGGGTTTTAAAGCCATTTTGGGCTGCGTTGGTGTCCTCTTGGTAGCTTTGCCTCTGCACTTGTGGCTCTTCCCTCGGTTGAGAGGCATTTCTGCTGCAGCATAACGTCCACAGCCTGTTGCCCCCAGCAAAAAGTGAAGCAACCAAAGCCAAGGAGCCTTGATCAGGTGCTGCTGGTATCTACATAAGCAGCGGTGCCCTGGTGGAGTTGCTTGGCCTTTGAGGTGCATCCCTGCAGAGCTGCTTTTCCCTTTGGCTAGGTGTTAGGCTGCTTCTGGCTGTCTGGCCCTGGCTTGCTTAGAAGTGTGGCTGTGTGGCCTGTGTTGAGGAGGGAAAAGCCAAAGGAAGTGAGCTCCAAGGGCTCCATTGCCCCTGGGTGGTCATTGAGTGTGTCCCTTTGTGTTAAGCACCACAGGGTGGGACCTTCCTGCTGTGAATGGGCTGCAAAGGAGTTGCTGTAGGTGGGAGAGACAGCTGCTGAGCTTGTGCTAGCTGCAGGGGAATGGCAAGGTGGGTGTGGGCAGTGGGCTTAGGCAGGCAGGGTGCTGGTCTCCTGTGGTATGGAAATGTGCTTCTGGGGCAGGCTTTTTATGGTCCTTTCCTGGCAGCCTTGTGCTACCTTGCAGAGCAGGTGGGAACTTGCCTGAATGTTCTCAGTGAGTTGCTAGCCCCGAGGCTGAAGGCAGCTGGTGTTGTGTGGCTGGCTGTTTGAGTGTGTGGCTTGTGTGGTATCAGTTGTGGCTGCTTTATGCTGGCCTGAATGTGCAGTTGTCCTTGAGGGCGGGCGGGCTCCTTCTCAGCAGTGCCTTGTGGTGGGAAGCTCTGCAGCCTCCTTGTGGGGTTTGTTTTATTTGAGATGCTTGTCTTCCTTGGCTGTGGATCACCTGCCTGGGAAGATGTGCAGGAGCTTTAGCTAAGACTGTTACCAGGACCGCATGCGTAATGATTCTGTCAATATGATAGTTAGTTCCAGGGAATAGAATGAATATGTATAATCCTTCTGGGAAATTCAGTGCATATGTATGTGAGAGAGCAATAGAAACTTTGGATGATGTGAGACACGGTGTGCACGTTGGGTGGAGCTATCCCCCGTGCATCCGGCACTGTAATAAAGAGAATGCCTGCTTCTTAATACTACATTGGTGTTAAGGAGTTTTTTTCTCCCGATTTCAGTGGCAGCTTTGGCACCCCAGATGGGACCGTGCTTCTGAATCTCGACGCATCTGTGGGATTGCAGGACGTCCAGCCGGCACCGAGGGATTCTCGGGGAGAACCTCTGATCCCCGGACCAAAGAGCTCTGAGTAAGCCCCCTGGGAAGGTAAAGGCATTCCTTTCCTTAATAGGTCGGGTTGCCCGCTGGTCAGACGCAGGGAGCCTTGCAGAGTTGGGTTAAAAGGGTGGAAAAGGTGGGGTTGCCTGCCTGTAAGGTGTGGTGAAAGCCATGCAGGGAGGTCAGGCTGGGCTCTAGAGGTCCCTCAGGGGGAGGAAGGTCAAGTTATTTGTGCACAATTGTGTGTTTATGTGGTAATTTGACATTTGGAATGTTATTGGACTTTGTTTTGTGGATTTTGTGGTTATGGGTAACCAAGTGTTGAAAGAGGGGGGATTTTGAAGAAATCACCCCTGGGAGGTATTTTAAAGCATTGGAAGGAGGCGGCAGGTCTGCTGGGAGGTACACTTTACAATATTCAATTAATTGTCCTTTGGTATCATCGGTGGCCAATGTGTACTTTAGACGATCAGGAAAAATGGCCTAAGAATGGAGGTGTGAACTACAATACCATATTACAATTAATGTTGTTTTGCTGGAGGGAGGGGAAATGGGATGAAGTAATGTATGTAGATTTGTTTTTCGCATTAAGAGACCACCCTGAATGGCAGAAAGATTGTGGGATAATTCCAAAGGATCCGATGATACTAGCACTAGAGAAGGAGGGAAAGGGTTGAAATTTGAAAAGCTGTTGTTCTGCTTGTAGTATTGGAAAAAAGTGTTTAAAGTATAAACGGGAGGAGGAGGATTTGGAGCTGTTGGTCGCCCCCCGACAGAGGTGGGGGGGGGGATGTCGAGGATGTTGTTGGGGAGGCTGAAGAGGCAGAAGGATTTAGCCTGATTGCAGGGAGAACAAGAGGATGCCAAGGGGAAGTGGGGGAGGTTTTACAGGCTGCCCTTCAGCAGGTGGTTGGAAATACCGGACCAGTAACAGTTCAAGTGCCTTTCTGTATAATGGAGTTAAGGTCCTGGAAGGAAATATCAGGGAACTATAGAGAAGATCCAGAGAGAGTGGCAGAAGTGTTTGAAACTCTAATTAGGACTCAGGATCCAGATTGGAATGATTTACAGGTAATATTAGACACCCTGCTAGATGATACTGAAAAGAAGATGGTATTAAACATATAGCTCGGCAACAGGCTGAAGGAGCACATGCTGGTGGGGATTTGCAGGGGATGCTAGATCAGAATTTTCCTGCTGCAGAGCCAGGGTGGGATCCTAACCAGCCAGGACCCTGGGGACTCTTAACAAGATATCAGAGATGGATAATGTTTGGCATAAGACATGCCATGCCAAAAGCAGTGAATTGGTCTAAGCTATATGAGGTCAAACAAGCACCAACTGAATCCCCATCTGCTTTTATGGAACGATTAGAAGTTACTGCCAGGAAATCTACCAACCTGGATCCTGAGAAACCAGAGGAAGCCCAGCAGTTAGCTTCAACTTTTATGGGACAATCAGCCCCAGACATAAGAAGAAAACTTCAAAAATTAGAGGGGGCAGATTTGAGAGATCTGGGGAAAATGTTAGAAGTGGCCTGGACGGCTTTTAATAATAGGGAAAAGGAAAAAGAAATGCGACATATTTGAAGGGAGTACCTAAGAGAAGGGAGATTGATTGCTGCTTTAAGCAGGGCTCCTGGAGGAGCCTATAGAGAAAGGGAAGGCCCAGGAGGGGGTTACCGAGGTGTGAAAGGGAGTAAGGGGAAGGGAACATGACCTCCTTTTGTGCAACCCCATCTAGCAGAAGATCAGTGTGCGCAATCTGCAAAGAAAGGGGGCACTGGCAAAGGGAGTGTCCTCAGGCTGGGAACTTAGCCCCAGCCCTGCAAGCCATTAAGCTAATGATATTAAAGGATGAATCGTGAAGGGGACCGGGGGAATCATCCGCAGCCGAACCCCTGGTTACACTAAGGCTGGGAAATGAAGAAGTAGAATTTGTAGTTGCTCCAGGAGCCACTTACTCTGTACTTAATACTTGTAAAGGAAGCTTTAGCCATGAAAGTGTAAGCGTTGTTGGTGCTACAGGGAAAGGAGAGAATGGGCCCTTTTTGCAGCCCTTAAAATTTAAATTGGGAAACCAATGGGTGACTCATCAGTTTTTATATATGCCTGAATGTCGGATGCCCTTGATGGGTAGGGATTTATTGGATAAGTTGAACACGCAGATAACCTTTAAGAATGGAGTGGTGCAGCCACTAATACCTGAATCAAAAGCTGTGGAAACAAGAATTTTTATGTTACAGAGCAGCACGCAGAAAGCGGAGGAGGAGATTGCTGCTGATGTAGAAGATGCAGTAGTACCCTTGGTATGGGCTAGTGGAATTCCAGGTCGGTCTAAAGTGGCGAAACCAGTGGAGGTGGTTCTAAAATCTGGGACTAAACCGGTAAGACAAAAGCAGTATCCTATTAAGTGGGAGGCTAGACAAGGGTTGGAAGAATTAATAACTAAATTTTTGAATTATGGGTTACTGATAGTGTGAATCAGAATATAACACCTCAGTATTATCAGTAAAGAAACAAAATGGCAAGGAATAGAGGTTGGCTCAGGATTTAAGAGCCGTGAATCAGATTGTTCAAGATATTCACCCGGTAGCGGCTAAGCCATCTACCTTGCTGACCTCCCTGAAGGAGGACCATAAATGGTTTACTGTACTTGATCTCGGGGATGCCTCTTTCTGCATACCTCTAGACAAAGGCAGTCAGGCGATATTGGCCTTTGAATGGGAAAGCCCCACCACCAGATGCAAAACACAACTTACTTGGACGGTGTTACCTCAGGGGGTCTAACCGTTAAAGCGTCTAACCGTTAAAGCGTCTAACCGTTAAAGCGTCTAACCGTGTTTTTTTTTCTTTTTTTAGTTTACAAAAGGAAGGGGTGCTAGGTGGTTTGGTAAGGGACAGAGCATGCCTGGGCCTGGTGCAGTGAGTGGAAGGAGCTGGATGCCAGGCCAGAAGTACCCCCACTGGCAATGGTTTTAGTTCTGGTTTGGGACTAGGACTCTAATGTGTTGCTGGGAGAAGAATGCCTCTGGGGCCACATTGCCCCCTGTGGGTAGGGAGCAGTTGACTTGGTCAGATCTGTGTTGGAGGTGGAAGCAGCTGGCAGGCAGAGGGTTCCCTTTTCCCAATGGTGGTTTCTTGGCCGAAGGCAAGGTCTGCAGCAGCTTCTCTTTCCTTCCGTGGTCTGCTCTGCGCTTGTGTCCTCTTGAAGAGGATGTGTCTGTGCTCCTCAGCAAGTTCTGCCAGGGGCTTGGGACTGCTGTACATGTCTGATAATCTGTCTTTCAGCATTGTGGTGTTTGTGGTGGTGATCTGCAGGGATGAGCTGCTCTTGCTGGCTGGAGTATGGCTGCACTGACAAAGAGTTGGTGCCCACCTGAGGCTGGAGCAGGACTGCAGGTGTGCCAGGGTAATTCTGCTTCTATCTGGGTAACTTTTTTTCAGTTCAGCCTTGCTGCCCAGACTGACAAAGTAGATAGAGCTTAAAAGCTGCTCTTAAGATGCCTGGAAATAGGAGGTGAGCTCAGCTGAGAGTGAGCTGCTGGCTGCTCTGCAGGGACAGCTGGCCAGAAGGGAAGAGTTCTGGGAGGGCAGGTTATGTTTATGGTGGTGGCGGGATGAACAGAGCTGATGCTGTATGAAAGCAGGGAGAAGGCTGGGGGTTAGAGTGAGTAGAGGTGTGGCTTGTGTGTGCCCAAGCAAGCCTTGCTGCTGGTCAGGGGATCAGTGATGGCAGGAGTGGAGTGGAGGGCTGCTCCTTCTTGGGAGCTGAGGAAAGCCTTTGGAAGTGAAAGGGAGTGGCATGATGTTAAGAAGTTGGGCCGCTCTCCTTTTGCCAGGAGCAGATGGGGAGGGCTTTTGTCTGTGCTGTTGAGGTGGGGGCGGGTGTTGCCTGGTGGGGATTTGGGGGTAGTGCTGTCCATGCAAGGGAGTGTCCCAGCAAGGCCAGGGAGCCCAAGTAGTGCAGGTGGCTTGCCCAGAGGCAGATGCTTAAGGACAGGACGCGAGGCAATGGGCACAAACTGAAACACAGACACTTCCATCTGAACATGAGGAAAAACTTTTTCACTGTGAGGGTGACAGAGCACTGGAACAGGTTGCCCAGAGAGGTGGTGGAGTCTCCTTCTCTGGAGATATTCAAAACGCGCCTGGATGCGATCCTGTGCAATGTGCTCTAGGTGACCCTGCTTGAGCAGGGGGTTGGACTAGATGATCTCCAGAGGTCCCTTCCAACCTCAGTGATTCTGTGATACTGTGATTGTCAGCAGCTGATGAGCTGAGGCAGCTGCAGGTGTGACATGTGTTGCTGGGGTGCCTTGCCCCCAGGGCAGCCCTGGCATGTGGCGTGCCCAGCTGAGAAGCCAAAGAGGTGGGGGAGAAGGAGTGCTGCTGGTGCTGCCCAGGATGCCAGGTGGCAGCTAGTGCCTGCAGGCAGGGCCCCTGGCCCCCAAGCAGATGTGCTTTGTGCCAGTAGGTTGCCTTTTACAAGAGGGGTTTCTCTGGAAAATGAGGAGCGCTCCTGTAACTTGGAGCTGCCAAATGGGTGGTAGAGGGGGGCGGAGGGGGAGGGAATGGACTAAAGTCCTTGAAGCCACCTCTTTGGCATATCTCCTCTGGGCAGAGTTGTGGAGACAAGGAGGGGTTTGGCAGCCTGTTGAGTGACACTGTTGTCAGAGTCTGGTGCTGCTGAGGGAGGAGGGTGTGTGTGGGGGTGGTGATAGCCCTGTTGTAAAGTACAGTTGCAGAGAGGGCTGCAAGGGTGGCTTGGTGGCTGGAGCAAAGGTGGGGGGTGGCAGGTGCTTTTGTGCCTGGAAAATGAAGGCTAGCAGGGCTGGTTGCTGTACTTGTACACAGGTCTTGGAGTTGAGGAAAGAAGAAGCCTTAAAAGGCTTCAGAAGCTTGGAGGCCTAGCCCCCTAGGTGGGAGGCAGGTGGTCCTTGGGGCATTAATGTGGAAGTGAAAAGCATGTGGAGCAGGTGGAGTGGCCTATGCCAGGGAGAAGTGGCAGTATGTATTGCCTGCTGGAATCAAGTGAGTTGAGCATGTCCCAGTAAAGGGGATGGTTCCTTGGGGCCCCGCCTGTCAGGTGGAGGCAGGAGGAGAAAAGTGTTGGGAGCACCTTGAGCTTGAGAGCAGGATTGCTGTGATTTTTGAGTGCTGGTGTTTGTTTGGGGAAAAGGTAGGAGAGCAGGCTAGAGGAGAGGGGAGAGCAGCCAGGGAGGGCAAGAAAGCAGCTTTGCAAGGAGCCCATGCATGGAAGCCATTTAGTGCAAATGGGGCAGTGTGAGAGCAAGCTTGCTGCAGGCAGGCAGGCTAACATGTGCTGGGCTTGTTGTCCTGCTGTGTCAGCCTGTCTTGCCTGTTTGACCCCCCCAGCAGCTGAGGTGGGACAGCTGAAGGTAGTGTGCCCTAAAGGTGTGGGAGGGAGGGTGCTGAGGCCTGCCTGGGGCACTGGTGGAGAGTGGGGGTGTGGGGGCTGGTGGGGCAGGGCAGAGGAGTTGAGGACCCCCAGAGCATGTCAGGCTGAAGTTGCAGTGTGGCTTTGTGAGGGAGAGCCTGCTGTGAGGTGGGAGCACCAGGGGAGCTGTAGGGGTGTGCCAAGGGGCTCGTGAGGGTCAGAGAGGACAGAGGGCTCCCAAGTGTGAGCCCAGTGTTTTGGGGAGCATGGCTTTTGTGTGCAGTTTTCCCAAGCTGCCCGGGCTGAATTGCTGTCAGGTGCCAAGTGCAGCAAGGGCTCTTTGGCTTCCCCCCTGCCCAGGTGTCAGTAGGCCAAATATGACCGTGAAGAAGGCAAGGTCACAGAGCATTTGAGTTGCCTGCTGGAGAGCAGGCTCTTCTCTGTGCTCCTGAAACTCCTTCAGGGAACGTTGGGGCTACGTTGCTTCGAATGAAGAGCTTCTCCTTTGAGCTGCTCCCCAGCTCAGCTACAAAAGGCTGCTGAGGCACCATGAGCAATTCCTCTCCCTTGCTGAGAAGATGGTCCCCAGAAGCCCAGCTGAGTTGCCTTCCGACTCAGCAGGCACCTTTCCCCTCGCCTGGAGGGGAACCTAGTCAAGCCCTACCCATCAGCTGCGCAGCCTGAGCCCAGGGGAGGAAGAAACCCCAGGACACTGGGACTTAGTCTCACTTCCAAACAGGCCCCTTCCCAGCAGCTCTGAGGGGTGAGAAGCTTGGCAAGGGAGCATGATGTCTGTGCAGTGGGGCAAAGGGAGCTGCATGCAATTGTGAGAATGAGCCTCAGAGCAGTGACCTGGTCATTTGCTTACGTAGATTTCTTGGTCCTCTGTATCCAGAACGACGGCGCAGCATCGGCGGCTGGCTTTGCATCGGCGGCTGGCTTTGCATCGGCGGCTGGCTTTGCATCGGCGGCTGGCTTTGCATCGGCGGCTGGCTTTGCATCGGCGGCTGGCTTTGCATCGGCGGCTGGCTTTGCATCGGCGGCTGGCTTTGCATCGGCGGCTGGCTTTGCATCGGCGGCTGGCTTTGCATCGGCGGCTGGCTTTGCATCGGCGGCTGGCTTTGCATCGGCGGCTGGCT
This sequence comes from Apteryx mantelli, assembly GCF_036417845.1. Lineage (NCBI taxonomy): Eukaryota > Metazoa > Chordata > Aves > Apterygiformes > Apterygidae > Apteryx > Apteryx mantelli. Next base: position 1,801,526 of record NW_027118784.1, on the reverse strand, counting down.
TTGCATCGGCGGCTGGCTTTGCATCGGCGGCTGGCTTTGCATCGGCGGCTGGCTTTGCATCGGCGGCTGGCTTTGCATCGGCGGCTGGCTTTGCATCGGCGGCTGGCTTTGCATCGGCGGCTGGCTTTGCATCGGCGGCTGGCTTTGCATCGGCGGCTGGCTTTGCATCGGCGGCTGGCTTTGCATCGGCGGCTGGCTTTGCATCGGCGGCTGGCTTTGCATCGGCGGCTGGCTTTGCATCGGCGGCTGGCTTTGCATCGGCGGCTGGCTTTGCATCGGCGGCTGGCTTTGCATCGGCGGCTGGCTTTGCATCGGCGGCTGGCTTTGCATCGGCGGCTGGCTTTGCATCGGCGGCTGGCTTTGCATCGGCGGCTGGCTTTGCATCGGCGGCTGGCTTTGCATCGGCGGCTGGCTTTGCATCGGCGGCTGGCTTTGCATCGGCGGCTGGCTTTGCATCGGCGGCTGGCTTTGCATCGGCGGCTGGCTTTGCATCGGCGGCTGGCTTTGCATCGGCGGCTGGCTTTGCATCGGCGGCTGGCTTTGCATCGGCGGCTGGCTTTGCATCGGCGGCTGGCTTTGCATCGGCGGCTGGCTTTGCATCGGCGGCTGGCTTTGCATCGGCGGCTGGCTTTGCATCGGCGGCTGGCTTTGCATCGGCGGCTGGCTTTGCATCGGCGGCTGGCTTTGCATCGGCGGCTGGCTTTGCATCGGCGGCTGGCTTTGCATCGGCGGCTGGCTTTGCATCGGCGGCTGGCTTTGCATCGGCGGCTGGCTTTGCATCGGCGGCTGGCTTTGCATCGGCGGCTGGCTTTGCATCGGCGGCTGGCTTTGCATCGGCGGCTGGCTTTGCATCGGCGGCTGGCTTTGCATCGGCGGCTGGCTTTGCATCGGCGGCTGGCTTTGCATCGGCGGCTGGCTTTGCATCGGCGGCTGGCTTTGCATCGGCGGCTGGCTTTGCATCGGCGGCTGGCTTTGCATCGGCGGCTGGCTTTGCATCGGCGGCTGGCTTTGCATCGGCGGCTGGCTTTGCATCGGCGGCTGGCTTTGCATCGGCGGCTGGCTTTGCATCGGCGGCTGGCTTTGCATCGGCGGCTGGCTTTGCATCGGCGGCTGGCTTTGCATCGGCGGCTGGCTTTGCATCGGCGGCTGGCTTTGCATCGGCGGCTGGCTTTGCATCGGCGGCTGGCTTTGCATCGGCGGCTGGCTTTGCATCGGCGGCTGGCTTTGCATCGGCGGCTGGCTTTGCATCGGCGGCTGGCTTTGCATCGGCGGCTGGCTTTGCATCGGCGGCTGGCTTTGCATCGGCGGCTGGCTTTGCATCGGCGGCTGGCTTTGCATCGGCGGCTGGCTTTGCATCGGCGGCTGGCTTTGCATCGGCGGCTGGCTTTGCATCGGCGGCTGGCTTTGCATCGGCGGCTGGCTTTGCATCGGCGGCTGGCTTTGCATCGGCGGCTGGCTTTGCATCGGCGGCTGGCTTTGCATCGGCGGCTGGCTTTGCATCGGCGGCTGGCTTTGCATCGGCGGCT